>NW_028014980.1:0-756 GCF_054177405.1 Leptonychotes weddellii
CCCTCTCCCTCTCCCACTCCCCCTGCTTGTGTTCCCTCTCTCGCTGTGTCTCTCTGTCAAAAAATAAATTAAAAAAAAATCTTAAAAAAAACAAAAACAAATTAAGCCATCAATTTTAAAAACAAATCGTTGTTTCCTGGGATCAGAGGCCCTTTGTGATCTAGTTGGCCATTCTGCTGGAAATGAAAGTCTCAGCAAGGGCTCTGAGCTCCAATTCGGCCCATCTACAAAGGGCACAATCAGACGTGCCTCACAGCTGGGCTGGGGGGATTAGGTGAGATCACGGATGTGAGCACTTGGCATGATGACCAGCACCTAAGTCTGTGCTTGGTAAACAAGAGTCCCTGTTAGCTCCTTGGCCGGGTGCTTCCCTTGGACAGGCATCCTCACAATGGACCTGTCCTGGCTCCCTCCCACACACATTTCAGGGCAGCTCTTTCTGGATACAGCCTGGCTTTGAAGAACTGAACTAGACAAAGATGGCCTGAGAGACACACCGGTAAGTCAGGAAGTGGAGACCCAGGAGACTTGAAGATTGGCGTTCTCTGAAATGGAGCCACATCACACAAGCGGGGCTCTCATGAAAGTGCTGGGATCGTGGAATGGCTCATGGGTACGCTTCACAGGACAGAGTGACAACGCCAGGCCAACAGTTCTGTCCACCTAGGCCTTCCTGGGTGGACGCTCCCTCATCATTGACTCAGCAAATATTTGTGAAGTAGTAAATGTGGGCTAAACCTCTGCTAATAGAGATGA
>NW_028014981.1:0-756 GCF_054177405.1 Leptonychotes weddellii
TTCATATCAGAAAGGGAATGCACTACTTTAATATGTAAAGAGTTTCTATAAATCAATAAGAAGGTCAACAGCCAAAATGAACAAACTGTACACAGAAAGGAGGAAATACATGTCTCTTCAACATTTGAAGCAATGCTCAGCCTTACTCATAGCAACGACAATTCACGTGAAAACAAACATGAGTTTTATTCTGCAAAGATGAAAACATTTGTCAGCCGCATGACAATAAGGTTGAGAGAAAGCAGGCAGCTTGGGTGTTAGTTAAGAGCACGAGCTCTGGGGCCAGAATGTCTAAGGTCTGGCTTTCAGTTTTATGGCTTAACAAACTTGAGAACATGGCTTACTCTCTCAAGCCTCAATCTTCTCCTCCATGAAATGGGCTGTTCTGCGGCTTCAGTGAGTCAAACCTTGTCGTGTGCCTGGTACAGAGTATGTGTTAACACAATGCACACTAAAATGAAATAAATATATTGCTGAAGGAGATGCAAACTGGCACAAATCCGGCAGAGAAAGGAATAACCTATTAAAATCAGAAACGCAGACGGCCTCTGAACAGCACTTGGACCACAGACATGCCCGCGCATGGGGAGTGCCCAGAAAGCACATTCGGAGCAATCCCCCTCTGAAGTCCTCACTCTGGACTGGCGAGTGCATTGCCAGACACCCACATAAGGGGATTAGAGACCAAACAAGACCAGCCCAGGAAGAACCAAGGAAGGAAAAAGCAGAGAGTACTGAACTGGAAAAGCAGGAAAA
>NW_028014982.1:0-756 GCF_054177405.1 Leptonychotes weddellii
ATTTTATTTACCCCAATGTGTCAAAAATACTATCAAAGAAATGTGTCATCAATATTTTAAAGATTATTAATGAGCTATTTTACATTCTTCCCTTGTACTTAGCCTTCAAAATTCAATGCATATTTTACATTCCAGCCCATCTAGATTCGGACTAGCCACATTTCAGGTGCCCAACAGCCACACGCGCCCGGCGGCTCCCACAGTGGACAGCACAGCTCTAGGCTTCAGAGAGGGGGAGCACAACGGGTAACAAGGAAGCAAAGTGTGGGGGACAGGCGCCGCCCTATGGAAAGCCCCTCCGTGGCTGAGAGGTACCATGCAGGACACACCAACATTGCCAGAACTCCCGCTTTATTTGTTTGCTGATGAAACCAGGATTCTGGATTTCTTTGTGAAATCTCTGGATTTTTAAACCCTGGCAACCGATTCAAAAATTTAAAAAGCCCAGGGGTGCCTGGGTGGCTCAGTCGGTTAAGCGTCTGCCACGGCTCAGGTCATGATCCCAGGGAAAGCGGAAAGCCTGCTTCTCCCTCTCTGCCGCTCCCCCTGCTTGTGCTCTCTCTCTCTGTCAAATAAATACCTAAAATATTCAAAGAAATAATAAAAAATAAATAAAAAGAAGGGCAGAATGACTGTCCTCCCTCCCATGACCCCTAGCCAGAGGCAGCAGTCAGAAGGAATAGAAAATTCTCTCCTCCAGCAGCCTCCTCCATCCCAACTTCTATTCAAACCAGGGGCTCCCTGAGGCCAAGCCCC
>NW_028014983.1:0-756 GCF_054177405.1 Leptonychotes weddellii
TGGGATCTTGTGGACCCAGCCGCCTCGGCACAGACACTGCATGACCTTCCCCACTGGGGCATCTAGAGCCACCCCCAAGAGACTTCCCCAGTAGAGGAGAAGCGAGGAGAGAATTGACTCATGAATTAGCAGTCCCCGAACATGTCCTGGGTGCCAGGCTCTGTGTTGGACAGCTCCCATATGCTCCTCATCAGAACTTGCCCGCCCCCTGCTGTCAAGTTTGGGCATCTCCAGTGAGGAATCTGGGACTTGGTGAGGATGAGGCTGTGTCCACAGTCACCCCTATTAAGCAAGAGTGCCCACATCCAACCCCGTAACTGTCCAAGAGGCATTCTGAGGCAGAACCCACAGGCCTCAGTGACTGTCTAGGAGTGGAGTGAGAGCAGGGGGAGATGTCCCTGCCCTTCTCCTGAATGTGCCAACCTCAGACCTTCTCAACACCGCCCTCACTCCATGTGACTCGCCCCACTCCTGACAGCTGAGCCCATCTCCTGCCTCCTGGATGGAGCACTGGACTCGGAGTCCAGTGGTCCAGGGCTAGACCCCCACCTCAAACCTTCAAGTTCCTTCCTCTCCCAGGGCTCCAGTGACACCCTCAGTGACGGCAGTGATGGGGATGACGGCAGGTGACAGGGATGACAGCAGTGACGGGGATGACAGTGGGTGCTTGCCCATGCCGCCACGGGAATGAAAGTGAGCATGACGCAAGAAGCCCACCCAGAGCCCAGCACCGGCAATGCTCCACACACAGGCCTC
>NW_028014984.1:0-756 GCF_054177405.1 Leptonychotes weddellii
ATTTAATTTTTACTTAGGTATATTATCAAATATGGGCAGTAAGATATATTACCTACAGATGACCAGATTACCAAATTCACATTTCAAGAACCTTTAAAGATCATTTCCTCTAATATGAGGTAAGCAGATAAACTCATGACCAAGTGGAAACAAGTTCAACAGCCATTCTATGGCATTAAAGTGTTCAGGACCAGAGTGTCTCACCAATACAGTTAAACCAGGCTTCTCAGAATTCCTGAGCACCTGATATAGTGGACACACCTAAAGGGGAAAAAACATCCAAGGTGTGTGGTATAGAAGCAGCTCCTCAGATTCAAACACAAGAACACCTGAAAACCTGCATCTTATACCCAACATGCCATGACTAGTCATTTCTCTGATGAGGGAAAAACCCCAATATTGTAATGTACTAAGAAGGTCAGACCTTTCTTATAAAAACAGAAATATAAGAAGAAAGGGGGGGGCAAAAAAAACCTGTTACAGGGCGCCTGGGTGGCTCAGTCGATTAAGTGGATGCCTTCGGCTCAGGTCATGATCCCAGGGTCTTGGGATCGAGCCCCGCATCGGGCTCCCTGCTCAGCGGAGAGCCTGTTTCTCCCTCTCCCTCTGCCTGCCTTTCTGCCTACTTGTGCTCTCTCTCTGTCAAATAAATAAATAAAATCTTTTTAAAAGGGGCGCCTGGATGGCTCAGTCGTTAAGCGTCTGCCTTCGGCTCAGGTCATGATCCCAGGGTCCTGGGATCGAGCCCCACTTCGG
>NW_028014985.1:0-756 GCF_054177405.1 Leptonychotes weddellii
AATTCCAAAAGAAGCTCATCTTCTGAGGGCTGATCCTGTCCCAAACACTCCCCTTAGATGTCCTCAGGGAGGACCCTACTTTCTTACAGCCTCGCAGGCAATGGCTTGATGACACAGAAGACCTTTTTAGATAACTCGACAGGACTCTGACATTTCATTTTGGGATCTCTATGCCTTTTCTACCTCAATTCCCAGAAGAAATTTCTTCGATAGAGAAGGAACCACAGGGATAGAGAAGCCAAACTCTGCCTCTGTCACACGTCACCTGTGATTCTGGCTGAGCCAGGACATTTCTCAGAACCTGTCTTCCCTCCTTCAGCAAGGCCCAGTTCTTGTGGCTACCACCATGGGTTTCTGCACCTACGGCTCAGATTCATACCTACCTCTCCCAGATATCCTACCTGAAACCCCATCGTACCCACACTGGGCACTGTGTATCCTGAAATCCACCTTAGGGACAGTTAGTTTTGTCTTACGTGTCATTCCAAAGGAAATCCTCCATCCAAACCCCAGGTTCTCACCAGGGAATGGGATGTGTGTTGTGGGAACCCCTCAGGCCCAACCGTGATGACACCCCACGTGGTTTCCAAAGGCCTCCCTGAGGCATGGGGGCGGTCGCTGGCTCACTCAGCCCAAGGCAGGCAAAGTTTAACAGGACTACGCGTAAAATCCTGCAACCAAGTTCAAAAAACAACTGCATCGAGTACAGGATGCAAAAAGAGTGACTGAGCAAGAATAGTTTTAGAAAACAAACAC
>NW_028014986.1:0-756 GCF_054177405.1 Leptonychotes weddellii
ATTTCTCTGATAGGTTCAAGAGATTCTTCTTCCTGAAGAGTCCTCAGGGAAACTCATTAGACCACAGATGTTTTGGGCGGGGGGTAGGCACAGAAGGAGAATTGCCATATCGTAACCATCATAAAGGGGTTTTCTTTGTGCCCTTTTTCCTGAATATATCCATTAAAATGAGAGATTAAAATGTGAAAACAAAACCAGAATGTTGTATGAGCTGAAGGAAGCAGCTGAACTGTGAAGGAACTGTCCTCTTCCTGTGTCACCAGCCAAGAGAATCCAGGAAGAAACTCCTGATTATCAAACAATGGTGGTCATACAAGAGAGAAATCGGTACTAACATTTCACCATTCTTAGGGAAGACAGCCTAGAGTTGCTAGCTGGAGAGAGAAGGTATACTGCGCAGGGGATGACGAGAGAGCACCATGGAGAAATGCCCTTTGTCCTCAAACTCTGTTTTCTGCCCTGATTAAATCACACATGGATTAGCAAGATGGACTGAAAGAATTTTCACAGGAACATAAATGGATTAAGGCAAACCCTCCAACTAAGGCTGAAAAGACACCCTGAAATAAGAACCGCTGCTAATTCACGTGGGAGGAGCAATCAAGATTTTCTTCTTTGCCCTGTCCTCATAGAGTTACCAAATGCACCACAGCCTGATGTGGTTTGTGGGATTCCAATCTGAAGTCCATTCTAATTTCCCACTTCTGTGCCCTGCAGAGATTTGCTAAATATACTTAGATTGTCGCACCTGTACTC
>NW_028014987.1:0-756 GCF_054177405.1 Leptonychotes weddellii
TGGAACAGAATAGAGAGCCCAGAAATGGACCCTCAACTCTATGGTCAACTAATCTTTGACAAAGCAGGAAAAAATGTCCAACACAAAAAAGACAGTCTCTTCCTGGAGTCCCAGGATCGAGTCCCACATTGGGCTTCCTGCTCAGCAGGGGGTCTGCTTCTCTCTCTGACCCTCCTCCCTCTCATGCTTTCTCTCTCTCTCTCAGTAAATAAATAAAAATCTTTAAAAAAAAAAAAAAAAAAAGAAAGAATCTTGCCTGACACCATGATAACAGAATATTGATTTAGTTGTCTTGCAGAGACTCAAGGCTTCACTAAGAAAATGACCAAAACCAGTCAGGACCACTGACTGTCTCTGAGCATGCACAAGTGTCCAGTGGATGAACTTTTGACATAGAAGGTCCTAAAACCCCTTGGATCATGTTAAGGATGCCATTTTCTGGTTATGGATTGCATGAAAACACATACAGAAGCTTCTAGTAGGCATAGATAACAAAATCAACCCTCCCTTACTTATTAATTTCCCTTATCTGATTCTGATGTCATATAGCTCCTCTGCCCTATAACCAGACCCTTTTTTATTTGCCTTAAAAATCTCTGACTCTCCCACTTAGAGGGGTAGATTTGAGGTTGGCTTTCCTGTCTCCTGGTTTAGCTGGCTCTTCAATAAACCGTTTCCTTGCTTCATATTCAATGTCTCAATGATTGGCTTTGCTGTGCATCAGGTATAAAGACTTAGGTTTGGTTACCAAAGTAT
>NW_028014988.1:0-756 GCF_054177405.1 Leptonychotes weddellii
GCCGGTGAGGGAGGGAGGCGGGCTGGGAGGAGGCTGCGGGGAGCAGAATATGCAGCCCTGTCCCTCTGCTCTCACTCACTGGCCTGCAGGGACGTGGGCCCAGGGCTGCCA
This sequence comes from Leptonychotes weddellii, assembly GCF_054177405.1. Taxonomy (NCBI): domain Eukaryota; kingdom Metazoa; phylum Chordata; class Mammalia; order Carnivora; family Phocidae; genus Leptonychotes; species Leptonychotes weddellii. The sequence continues at coordinate 112 of NW_028014988.1, forward strand.
CACATCCTCAAGCCAGAACTGCCTCTACTGTGCACAAAACCCACCTCCAGGCTGCAGTGCCCCTGTGGGCCTGCCCTGGTCTCCGCCCCACCCCCCTGCCTCTCTTGGGCCTGGCTGCCTCCTTGCCCAGGTGCCCAGTGAAGCAAGGGAACCACCTGCTCAGACCCTCGTGCTGGAATAAGAGGCCGAGAAGTCTGGGGGAGCGCCTGGGAAGACCCAGCTAAGGGGAGAGTCCCGGCCAAGGGTGGCAAACACAGGGGCCCCCCATAGGGGCCCCAAGACAGCGCTAGCCCCTGTGGCACCTTCGTGTGAATCAGGACAAGGTGCCCCCTCCTGGCAGACACAGCCCCAAGCAGGGCTTACAGCTGGCAAGCCGAGCAGGGGCTAGATTTTCGGGGGTCCCCGGTCCCCTAGTGAGGCCATAGCAGTCCCGGGGCCAGCCGGGGGATGGGACCGAGGCGGGCGGGGTGGGGGCCCAGAGGAGCCAGCGCCCCGTCCCGCGGAGGCCGCCACCCCCTCAGCCCCTGCGGATTAGTCAGCAGAAGCCAGAAATACAGTTTTGGATGTGAAGTCTCTGCTGTTTCAAGCGGTGGCAGAATTCAAAGTACTCAAAAGGCCTGCGTGAGACACACGGACACCTCGGCG
>NW_028014989.1:0-756 GCF_054177405.1 Leptonychotes weddellii
CCTGCTTGTCCACCGCCCTGTCCCCTCAGGTGAGGATGGCTATTCTCCGCATCATCGGCCAGTTGGCTCTGTCTGGCTACCAGGACAGGATCAAAGGCTGGGGCCTGAAGTACGTGTCTGTGCAGCTGACTCTTTCCACCTACAAACTGGTGAGTGGCCCTGATAGGCAGACCCGGGTGCAGCTGGTCTTAGGAAGTGGTTTCCAAAGCCTTGAGGAAAGAATCTGCTTGCTGCACCCTGTGCTAGATCCCGCACGAATCTACCTTCATGACACCAATGCCCGGGCACATGGCAACTGTAGGTAGAGGTGTGTGCAGTCTATCTAGAAAACTCTGGAGACCCGGCATCTGGGCATGGAGCCTCACGGGGGGTGAGGAGACCACACCCAAGACTGCAGCAAAGCCCCGGCCGGCGCATGAGCAGGGACCCCCTTGATTCTGGCTTTCAGACAAATCACCGGGAGAACTTTTATCAGAGGAACCTGGAGGAGAAGATGGTCCACAAAGTCACCATGGACACCGTGAAGATCATAACTTCTTCCGTCAGTGGGATGACCAACGTGAGTGTGGGCCGGGCCCCTGCAGCTGATGGCTTGACTTGTGTGCGCCCCGCGCCGGGCTCGGAAGGGAATGGTGCATGCCCAGAATTCCACGCTGTTGCTTCTCCCATTCCCACTGTCTGGGATGCCTGGAGGGGCCCCGATCTTCCCACTGCCTGAGCTCTTGTTCTTGAAGATCCGGTTCCAGAGCTGGGTCC
>NW_028014990.1:0-11477 GCF_054177405.1 Leptonychotes weddellii
GTGTGTGTGTGTGTGTGTGTGTGTGTGAGGGGGTGTGTGTGGGGTCTCATGGGCATTGGAGTCAGGAGTGGGACTTGAACTCTGCTCCCAGGTAGTGTGAATAAGGATAAGAGACGTAGCCTGCTGGGGCAGGGAGCCCCAGGCCTCTTGCCAGCTCTGGACCCTTCCCTGGACACCTTCTCTTCCTCTGTTTCTGGCTTTATCCTCTGGGAGCCTTTCCATCTGCAAAGGTAGCAGGTGCTTGCCTTGCTACTCTCCGTGCTCAAATCCTGGTGTTAGTCAATCCTGATCTTGTAAGCTTGAGCAAATCTCTTAACCTCCCTGTGCCTCAGTTTCTTCCTCTATAGAATGGGGGAGATAGTAGTATCTATCTCATGGGGTCGTTGTAAGGACCGCATAAATGCCTACATGTTAGAAGCACCCAGAACAGTGCCTAGTCCACAGTTAGTACCAGCTCTTCCTAGTGTGAGACAGGCAGGGAATGTGCTGGGCTGTTAGTGATGAAGCCCCTCTCCTTGCTTTTACGAGTGCAGTCCCCTCAGCCAGGAGCTCCCCCCTCTCTCCATCATTGGCAACTCACTGCAGTCCTGAATTACATCCAGAATTAAGGGGGCGCCTGGGTGGCTCTGTCGGTTAAGCATCTGCCTTCGGCTCAGGTCCTGATCTCAGGGTCCTGGGATCGAGCCCTGCATCGGGCTCCCTGCTCAGTGAGGAGCCTGCTTCTCCCTCTCCCACTCCCCCTGCTTGTGTTCCCTCTCTCTCTCTCTCAAATAAATAAATAAATTCCTAAAAATAAATCCAGAATTAAGAATCTCTCCTTCTCTGCGCTCCAGCCATCTCTATCTGTACAGCTGCTTCCTCGAAACCCACCTCCTTTGACCTCCTCCTCTAGGCTCTGAGCTCTGAGTGGGTGTAGGGTCTGGGGCCCCAGCTCCCTTGCCCTCACCCTTGCCTCTGTCTCCCCCACCACCTAGAAGGTGCTCAGTGGACTGAGCGCTAAACTGCAGGGAACCGCACGTCTCAGTGGAAGAGCATTGCTTGGCCTGATTTGCCGGGGTGGGGGGCCTTGGGGATGACCCCTTGGCAAAGCAAGGGGGGTTGTTGGCCTGGGGAAATCCGTCTTCCCACCCTGGCGTTCTAGGAGTCCCATGACTTGTGGCGTGACCTTCAGGGAGGGAGGAAGAGATGAGAATCCGTGGGTGAGGCTCTTGTCAGAGGAAGGAAGGTCCCCCTGCTGTCTAAAAAAATTGGCTGAGTTGGCTCTTGAAAAAACAAAAAAAGCATAAACCAACAAAAAAGAAAACCTGCTAGCAAAGAGCTCACCCCAGCGCGAGGGGGGCAGCAGGGATTCTTGGGGGTTGGGTGTGAGGGCGGCCAGAACATGGGTGCATCCGATGGCAAGTGTGTGTGGGTGGGAGAGACTAGCCCGGGGTCCCCCCTGCCTCCTGCTCGCGCCCAGGGGCCTGAGGCCTGCTCCGCCTTCCCTGCGCCTTCCCAGGGGATGAGGACTGGCCTGAGCTGGGGGCCTGCTGATTGCATCCTCCCAGGCCTTCTCCCCAGCAGTGCTATACTCCCCATCTTAGGGTAGGGGCAAGTAGGTGCAGAGAGGTGAGCTTTATTTCTGGAAGTCACACAGCTCCCAGGTGGGAGGGCCAGACTTGAACCGGGGGACTCCAGGGGCCATGGTTGTGGTGGGGGCAGGGCAGTTGGCCAGAGCTCAGGGCTGCTGGCCTGGACAAGCAGACCGTGGCTCCAGCCCCCTCTGAGGTTGGCTTACAGGACACCCCCCCCCCCACTCCGTGGGCACCGCTGGATTAGCTCTGGCCTGTGTACTTGCTATAACCTGACCCTAATAACCAGTCCCCATGCTCCAGGCCCGTGACTCCCCTAAAACCTCACCACTGCCCTGTCTCTCAATAAGCCTTGTTATTCCCCACCCCCAGTCTCAGCTCTGCCCCCCCTTTAGCCTGGTCCTGGCCCATGGCTGCCATTCCAAACCCCACCAAATTCAGCTGCAAAGCAGACCCGCAGAGCTCCAGGCTACTTCCATACCACCCCGGTCTCAACTCCCAGTCACCTCCCGCCCAGCCTGGTCTTCCTGAGGAATCGCCGCAGGGTCAGGTAGAGGACAAAGTCCCCAGACCTGTCTGAGGTGTCTGAGAGAGCTGCGGCCTCGGGTGGTCCCCGCGAGGCCCCTCGTGGTGTGCTGTGGTCAGACCCCGACTCAGAGCCTAATTCCCTGGGCACAGAAGAGGACTCCGTGGGGTCAGGGAGCCTCCTGGGTGCCCAGCTTGTTGAAAAATTAGTTAGGCCGCCAGTTAAGAATGAGTCCGTTCTATTTGGTTAGGATGTGGTTGTACTGAAAACATGGGCTTTGCTGTCCATCTTGTGAGTGAGACCGGAAATATGTGGGTGAGAGCCAGGGTCATGACACAAACGCATTTGGGATGGGGCAGGCCGTCCCGACTCACCTCCTACTGCTCTCCCCGCTTCACCCCTCCCTGCTGGCTGAGAGCAGGGGTCACCCAGGCATTGGGGTCCAGTGAGATGGGACTTGTCTCTGCTTCTGGAGACCTCCTGCAGGGAGAAGGGGCTGAGCAGAACTTCGTGGGTGGAGGGAACACAGTGATGTGGAGGTGGTCACAGCCCTGCAGCTGGCCTGGGCCATCCCCTAGAGCCCAGCTGAGCCAACCCACCTAGGTTTTCCCTGGAGCAGCAGACAAGACCCCCAACCCCTCCCCCTTCCTGGACACTTCACCAAGGAGGCGGGCTGAGGATAGGATCGTTCTGAACGGGAACGTCCCCACTCTAGTGCTGGACATCTGGGGGACAGCACCTGGCCCCTGGTCCCGACTCGGCCATGCCCGGGCCCCTCTTGGGACCGTCCCAAGGCATGGAATCCCAGACTGACTGAGCTGGACCAGTTCCCGAGCCTGGCTCCATGTCAGAGGCACCTTGGAAGCTTGCTAGAAATTCGGCTCCATGTCAGAGGCATCTTGGAAGCTTGCTAGAAATTCGAAGTCCTGCTCCACCCTAGTACCTCACTCCGCAAGTCCCCAGGGGTCTCAGGGGATTCTCATGATCTGCCGGGTTTGGAAACCAGCGGTCCAGGGCACCTCACTCATTTTAGAGGTCGGGACACCGAGGCCTGGGTGTCCAGGGTCGCACAGCAGGTGCGGACTCCTTGCTCCCCATCCAGCGCCCTTTCCCATGTCCTGTCCCCAGAGCACCCCCTTGCAGGCCTTGCCCTCATTTCCAAGTAGCTCTGAAGCCTCCCTCTTCCATACATTTGGAGGTGGGGGAGAGGGCAAAGCCTAGGGAGGTTGAAGTTGGGGAACACTGGGAGAGCCCCCTCTAAGATCAGTCCTTTAGACACACGCTGCCCTGCAGCGCCATCTTCTGGCAAATTCTGGTATTAGCGTCTCCTTCCATCCAGTTTACAGAGGGTCAAGCGCTTGTTTTGTTCTTGAAGGTTGGGATGGAACTGGGGATAAATAAGGATGTTTGTAAAGACTCAGGGCTTGAGGCTCTGGTGGGGCATCCAAAAAAGAAATAGCCTGGTCCGGGGTTAGCTGTTTCGCCTGACGCCCAGCCAGCCAAGGTGGCCCAAGAAGTCACAGTGCTGGACGGAGGTTAGCTTTCCTGGTGGCTGACCCGCGGGCGGCGTGCCCAGGAGACGTGCCGGGTGGCCAGCCCCTCGAGGGCAGGCACTGCGTTTCCTGGGCAAGCTTTTGTGTTTCCCAGAGGGCCCGAAGCATCACAGTCCTCTGCCATCCCGTCTCTCCATCCCCATTTCTTAGATGAAGAAACCGAGGCACAGACATAAAAAATAACTTGCTCGAAGCTGCACAGGAGGGTATCAAAATAACACCCGCAGAGCGTGCGTTCTCTGCTAGCCTTACCGCTGAGGGCTTTCGTGCCGTCTTCCTGACGCCCATCCCACGCGCATATGTTAGCAGCCCCACTGTCGGGGTCCAGAAAGGAGAAGTAACTTGTTCAAGGTTGTGCTTCGCTGGCAAGAGGTGGAGCTAGGATTTGAACCCAGGCAGTCGGGGTTCAGAGCCCATATTTGTCGCACCACCGTCCCCTCTGTCCACGGCCTGCTGGGCCCCGCTGGCCTCACCTGCAGTCTGTGCTCAGTCCTAGGGCTCTGGAGGCCACGGGCACAATGCTTCGGGTCCTGGTTGGGGCCGTCCTCCCCGCAATGCTGCTGGCCGCCCCGCCGCCCATCAACAAGCTGGCCCTGTTCCCGGACAAGAGCGCCTGGTGTGAGGCCAAGAACATCACCCAGATCGTGGGCCACAGTGGCTGTGAGGCCAAGTCCATCCAGAACAGGTGCGATGCAGGGGCCTGGGGGGAGGGGCTGGGGGCGGGGCCGGGGGGGCGGGAGGGAGGCAGAGGATGGGGCGGCCCATCCCCGCTGCCGCGGTGTCACGGGCACAGTGACCTCTCCTCCCGCAGGGCGTGCCTAGGACAGTGCTTCAGCTACAGCGTTCCCAACACCTTCCCGCAGTCCACCGAGTCCCTGGTTCACTGTGACTCCTGCATGCCGGCGCAGTCCATGTGGGAGATCGTGAGTACCGCCGCCGCTGCCCCTGCCTGCCCGGCCTCCACCCACAGCCTGCGCGGGCCGTGGCCGCAGGGCGTGGCGCTCAGCACCCACCGTGTGCCGGGGCCGAGCCTTGTGCTGGGGATCCAGACGCGGCCCTTGCCGCGGGATGGCTTATGCGTCTGACGCCAGTGTGCACGGGACAAGAGATCTTTCTTACGTCAGTCACACGATGAAATCCTTTCAGTGCTTTCCTGTTGTTTTAAGATGAGACCCAAATCCTTGCTGGGTCCCACAGTGCCCAGCATGGCCTGGCTTCCCAGGCTCTTGAGTTTGTCTCGCCTCTCTCATCCTTTTTACTTGCTTGACACTTGACATCAACGTGCTTTCTTTCAATCTCTTACACCTGCTCTGCTTGCTGCTACCACAGGGCCTTTGCACATGCTCTTTTCCCTGTTTGGAATAACTTTCTTCTCCTCACCCAGTTAATGTCTATTCATTCTTCTGCTCTTGGCTCAGCACTATTCTCAGTGCCCTTTCCCATCCCCCTGAGCACCGTGTGCCTCACAGTTTTCCATCTGCATTTGGGTGATTGTGACAAGTCTTTTCCCCCCTGCTAGGCTCTGAATTCTTTGAGGGACCATGCCTATCCTTGTGTCCCTGGCACTGGCAGGGAGTAGGTGCTCTGTGGAAAAAGGAGGAAGGATGGGAAAACGGAAGAGCTGTTGGAAAAGTGTTAATTAGGAGAAGAGCGAGACCCTGCAAGGTCCAGTAGGGCAGACCTAGGCTGGGCTGCGGCTTTGGGATGGGGCTCTTTGAGGAAGTGATGTCTGAGCGCAGACCCAAAGGTTAAGTAGAAGTTAAGTGGGCCAGTTTGGGGTAGGTGGTCCAGGGTGGGTTAGGTGAGGACCTTCCAGGCAGAGGGAACAGCATGTGCAAAGTCTCGGGCAGATCAGGCAGCTCAGAGTTGGTGGGAGTGGCACAAGGTCAGGGGTGGAGAGGCAGCCTGAAAGTCCTGGGGGGGCCTTGGTAAGGAGTCTGGACTTTCCTTCAAGTGCAGTGGGGAGCACTGAGGGGGATTGTGGGCAGGGCAGGCCCCGTTGGATTTCTCCCCTCAGGCTGCTGTGAGGGAATGGGTAGGGAGATGGCAGGACTGGCTGAGAGGAGACAAGTCGGGCGGCTCCTGAAGGGGCTCGCCCTCCTCCCTGTGGAGGGGCCCACAGAGCTAACTGGGGTACCCCCCAGGTGGGCTCAGGCATTTTAGGGTCTCTGGGATTGTTGGTCCGGTGAGGAGTGTTGTTGCCCTTGGGGCCTCTGGAAACATGTCTTCCCTTCTCTCCTGTCCTCTGCAGGTGACCTTGGAGTGCCCCGGCCACGAGGAGGTGCCCCGGGTGGACAAGCTGGTGGAGAAGATTCTGCACTGTAGCTGCCAGGCGTGCGGCAAGGAGCCGAGCCACGGGCTGAGCGTCTACGTGCAGGGCGAGGACACGCCGGGCTCCCAGCCGGGCACCCATCCCCACCCCCACCCTGGCGGGCAGACCCCCGAGCCCGAGGATCCCCCCGGGGCCCCCCACGTGGACGAAGAGGGGGCTGAGGACTGAGGCCCCAACTCTTCCTCCCCTCTCGTCCCCTGTGGAATGTTGGGTCTCACCTTTGGGGGAACGGTGGGGAGAAAGGCTGGAGCCCCCCTTTGGCACTGGATGGACTTGGATTCAGACTTGGACTGGGAATGCTTTCCGGTTGCCATGGAGATCTGAAGGGAGGGGTTGGGGCCAAGCTGCACAATTTAATATATTCAAGAGAGACGGGAGGTAGCAGAGGTCTTCAGGGTTCTTTTTCAGATGGGGGGGTGGTTCTCTTCCTTTCTGCCTCCTAGAGATGTGCCTTCGGGAGGGGGAGGAGGTTGGCTAAGCTGCTGAGGTGGGTGTGAGGTCCTCACCGCCCCTGGTGGGGCAGGGCCCCTGGGGTGCAGATGGTGGAGCGGGGGCCCTGAGCTGAGGGTGGGCTCCTTGCCAGCAGCAGCCTTGAGAGAGGGGCTGGACCCAGGCTATAGGAAGACCCCTGGCAGAAGCTCTAGCCCCGTAGGCTTCCCCAAAGGCCTCCCATCCCCAGGACAGCTTCTCCCCAGTGGTACCGAAATGGCCCTCCCTCAATGGCGTGCTTGGGAGTCAGGTCTGGGCAGGACCCTGCTGACTCATGGCCCTGGAGCTGGGAGCCAGGCTCTTGGGTCCTCTCTGGCTTCCTTGGCTTTCCAGGCGGTGGAGGAAGGCAAGGGAGGAGACTACCTGGGTCAGGGGGAGGGGAGGGCTCCCGGACCATCACCAGAGTATCCCTCTCCCTCTCCAAGATGGTAGTGCCTCCCACTGCCCCCCAAGTTTTGGGCCCCTCGGAAAGCTGATGGAGCCAGCCTTCCCCTCCTGGGGAGCTCTTTCTAAATGTCTGACGGCGGGGAGGCTCCAAGGAGGGACCTGGGTGGGATGGACTCTGGCTGAGCCTCAAGAAACCAAGAAGAGGAGGGGGGAGGGCTCATGGCGGCCAGTGTCCCCACAGCTCTCCAGCACCCCGTCCCATCCATCACCTCCCTCCCAGCTGCACTTTAACCCAGAGGGGGAGTGGGGTCCCGGGGACAGGGCGGGCGGGCACCCACACCTGCCTGTGTCTGCTCTTCTGTCCCCAGGGCGGCTGTCAGCTCCCCTGGCCTCCTGCCTGGGGCGCCCTGGCCCCCCCTCCCCATGGCTGTTCCGACAAGAGCTTCCGGAGCTTGTAACCAGTAGATTGTTTCCCTGAGTTTTCTCATGAATAAATTCGTTCAATGCTTGTGTTCTCTTCCTCACGTGGTGGCTCTGCCGACCCAGGGTCCCCCAGGGGCCCTCCGCGAGGCCTGGGGGAGGGGATCAGGCTGCACAGTGAGCCCCGCGAGCAGACCCTCTGTGCGGCCCAGTGGCCGCTGCCTCCCTGGCTCCCACCTCTTTCCTTGGGCGCCCATTTCCAGCCTTGTGTGTACCTTGGGTGGGCCTCCAGACCAGGCACGTCTAATCCTGACCCTTGGGGGCCTCCTGGGCTTGCCTCATGCCATCTCTTCCCCCTCACAGTGACCCAGCATCAGCCCTTCCCTGGACCCCAGTCTAGCCCGGCCCAGAAGGGGAAAGAGACAAAACCAGTGGTTATAAAGGAATATATGAGGTGGGGTGCTATGCTAAGTACTTTACATAAAGTCGCTCACTGAATCCTCAGCACCACCCTGTGATGCAGATGTTGCCCGCACTGTACGGATGAGGCGTGGGAAGAGGGGAGGGATTACGTCATCTGTCCAGGGCCGGGCAGTTGGGAGATGGCAGCCAAGGGCTTGAGCCCAGGCCTGATCACTGCTGTCAGCATAACCTTAGCGCTTGTCATTTGTCCGTCTCCTGCCATGTGCCACGTGGGTGCCTGACCACCTCACAGTGACCCTGTGGGCTTGGGATCATTACCCCCATGCCATTCGGTCCCCCCAAACTCTCCATCATTGAGACGCAGCAGGGCTGGTGGGCTGGGTGAGGGCCCGGACCCTTTCTTCCTCACCCACATTGCTGTAAACGCCACATACCAGGCAATTTGCATATATTACTTCTGATCCATGGAAAATCCTCCTTTTGCAACTGAGCGCGTTTATGCCCTGGGAGTGCTGTGCACGGGCGGGGAAGCCGCGGCGCCCGGAGTCTAGTCTCGCGCCCTCTAGCGACGACGGTGGTGTACCACACGCGTGATTTCCTCGGCGGACGCGGCCTTCCCTGCACGGCTGCTCTGCGCTGTTGTGCGGGTTGTGTACTTCCCAGCTCCAGAATGGCGCTCCTTGCAGTTGTGCGGACGTAACCAGACACGGGGGCCCTGCGTCCCTGACGTGGAGTTGGATTGGAGAGAAGTATACCCACTGCGTGCAGACTTCAGTGACCCCTAGTCTGGTGGGGACAAGCCCTGGTCATGTTAATAGCCATTTATACGGCTGGCGGTGAGGCCTGACCCAAGGGCGCAGAGAAGATGCTACGGGGCTTCCAAGGACTCAGAGACCAGGTCCAAATGCAGGACTTCCTGGGGCCGTGTCCCCGGTGCTGGACCTCTGAGAACCCAGCACCGTGTTGGCAGGATGAATCTTGGTCAGGAGCCGCCTCCAACTTGTGTATGGAACCAGGCAGGGTAGACATATAAAGAAATTAAGAGGCTCGTTGAAAAGAAAGCAGGAAGGTGGGTTGGCGTGGCTGGTGGCAGGTCTGGAATGCTAGCCAGAGTTCAGACTTCATTCTCTTCGCAATAAGAGCCCCAGAGGGCTCTGCACAGAGCTGGGTTTCCGAGAGAGTGGAGACGGGACGGCGGTGACTGCAATGGTCCGGGCAGAAGACAGAGACGGGAGACCATAGAGGCCAGAATTGGGTGTGGGCAAAGGGGAGGCGGAGCCAGGCAGGAGAGGCGCCGCTGATTGGATTCGGGAGCAGCAGATGGGAGGAGCCAGATTTGAGTGCTGACGTCACTTGTTATGCCAGCCTGCAAATGGGCACATGGGCGTGAGATGGGGAGTAGTGACTTCGATTTTCCTTGTCAACCTCAAGCTGAACCACCAAGAGGGCCCAGAAAAAACATTTCAGGTCCTCCTCTGCCCTTCGCTCTCCCCCCGCCCCACAGCAATGGTGGAAAGATCTTAAAATCTTTACAAGGGATTAACACTGACAGCACAGGCCCCTCTTGGCAAAGGGTGGGTAAGTAATTAGCACCAGCTACCCCGCCTTATTTGCCTACATGGAGCCTACAACTCCCAGCTCGTTTTCTTCCCCTGCTCCAAGCCTCTGGGGATATCCAGTCAGCCTGGGTTTACATTCTGGCTGCGCCGCTTCCTAGCTGTGTAATCTTGAGGAGGTCAGTTAAACTCCCTGAGGCTCAGTTTGCCCATCTGCAAAATGGGGACTAATGATCACGCCTCTCTTACTCCCAGGGTCATGGTGAGCTTTATATAAATTAATGTACGAGTGGAGCTTGGAACAGTGCCCGGCATGTAGTAAGGACACGTGGCTGACTCAGTCCACAGAGTATGTGACTCTTGATCTCAGGGTCCTGAGTTCAAGCCCCATGCTGGGTGTAGAGCTTACATTGCAGAACAAAACACACACACACAAGAAAAATGCCGGCTGTCACTATAATTATTGAGAATGAAAGACTGGGTCACAACTGCTGGTGGCTGGGCTGATAGTTTTGTTCATTCATTCATTGAACAGATGTTTATTGAGAGCCTGTTATGTGCTGAGGATACAGCAGTGAACAAAACAGACAAATCCCCGGCCTCATGGAGTTTATCCGGTTAATCAGCGCCTTCTGTGAGAGCAGCTTTGAGCAGGCTTCGCAGCCTCCCTGGATCTCGGTTACTCCATCCCCATAATGCGGAGCTCTGGCGGGCATGGAGGTCTGGGGCAGGGGACTTCAGAAGAGTCCGCTGTTCCAGCGTGGCACCGACCTTCTCCTCCAGAGAGGGAGCTCCCCGTGGCTAGAAGTAATTGAGCAAAGGCTGAGCATCCGTGAAGGTCCCTCTCTACCCTGAAAGGTTAAGGAAGTCTGGGGCTTTATTATTCCATGACGGGTATGATAAACTTAGGAGCATGAGCACACACATGGAACTTTTGAAAAAGTTCTTGAATTCAAGATAATAGTGTAGCCACAAGGCGGCACCATTACCCAGGCCCAATCTTGGAAAAAATTAAAAAAAAAAATTATAGTTAAGGGGCGCCTGGGTGGCGCAGTGGGTTAAGCATCTGACTCTTGGTTTCAGCTCAGGTGGTGGTCTCAGGGTCATGAGATCGAGCCCCTGTTGGGCTTCATACTCAGCGTGGAGTCTGCTTAAGACTCTCTCCCTCTCGGGCGCCTGGGTGGCTCAGTTGATTAAACGACTGCATTCGGCTCAGGGTCATGATCCTGGAGTCCCGGGATCGAGTCCCGCATCGGGCTCCCTGCTCGGCGGGGAGTCTGCTTCTCCCTCTGACCCTCCTCCCTCTCATGCTCTCTCTATCTCATTCTCTCTCTCAAATAAATAAATAAAATCTTAAAAAAAAAAAAAGACTCTCTCCCTCTCTCTCTGCCCCTCCCTCCTGAGCCCGCGTGTGTGCGTGTGCACGCGCTCTCTCTCTCTCTCTCTCTCAAATAAATAAATAAATAAATCTTTAAAAAAAATTAGAGTTAAAGGGTGCCTGGGTGGCTCAGTCGTTAAGCGTCTGCCTTCGGCTCAGGTCATGATCCCAGGGTCCTGGGATCGAGCCCCACATCGGGCTCCCTGCTCTGCGGGAAGCCTGCTTCTCCCTCTCCCACTCCCCCTGCTTGTGTTCCCTCTCTCGCTGTGTCTTTGTCAAATAAATAAATAAATAAAACCTTTAAAAAAATTATAGTTAAGTACAGATCACAATATAACAAGTGTCTCTGAACCTGTCACCCAGGATGAACAAATATTAACAAATTTGTCATGTTTTCGTTAGGCCTTTAAAAAAAATAATAAAGGCCCCGAATCCACAGAGCTGGTAAGCAACAGCAATGGGATCCCAAGTCTGGTCTTTATGTTTTCAGCCTAGTGCCTCATATCCTGTCCTCTGGGACATGGCAGAAATTGTCATAGGGGTGTCATATGGGAGGGAGGACAGGCCTCCTTTTCCTGCTACATAGAACCATCTCTGGGCACAACTGGGACTCTGGGCCCCAAATAGTGGCTTGGGGGTGGGTGGGGCGCTGCAGGGTCTTGAGGTTTTTCTGTCTTGGGTGTTGGGCAGTTCCGAGTTTCAGTTCCACTTGGTCTCTTGCTGCTGGTGACCTTGGATGAGGCCCTTGGCCTCTCTCAGCCTCAGTTTAACACCTACCTATCAGCACTATTGTAGTGGTAGGAATAAGAGAATAGGGCGCCTGGGTGGCTCAGTTGGTTAAG
>NW_028014991.1:0-756 GCF_054177405.1 Leptonychotes weddellii
CGTGGGGCTTGAGGTGTGCCGCACCCCCTGTCTGGAGGATGTGGTCGATCCAGCCCACCAGCCTCTGAGCAGGGGTCAGGGGGTGGGAGCGCCTGATGATGCTGGCGGCCACTGCTGCTGACTTGTACCTGTTGGCAGAGACAGAGGCAGGGTGTTAACTCATGTGCTCTCAGAAGTCTTAGAGACCTCGTATCACACATGCACACACACACACACACACACTTTCATCTATATGCACAAAAGACTCAGTTTCAAGGAAAAGTTGTTGGCCTGGCCTTGTCACAGTCTAGCTGGGTCCCACTGAAAAGTTCTAACTGGTCTTTCCATGCAAAGATTCATGCTTTGTGCTAAAAGAGCTAAACTATTAAAAAAGTGACTAAGCTGTAAGGACAAGTCTCTAACCAAGAACACTTATGGTACAATAAAGGAAAAAGTATACAGGTATATATGTGATGCACCATACATCTGATTCAGGATAAATGTCCTTGAGACCCTAATAAGATATTCGGTCCATCATGGTTATCACATCCTTGTGCTGGAAGGGAATTTACCTAAGAAACCTTTTATTGACTCACTTAACAGAAATTCATCCTAACTTACTTTCTGGCAGACCCTGTGCTAGGCCCTGGGAACACCAGGGGAAACAAGAGACACACTTGGCCATCCAGAGGAGCTTACTCTCTATTTTCTAGTGTGAGGGACACACAATAAATTAAGACAGAAAAAACTGGGTTAGTTACTGATCCTGGGAAGTGT
>NW_028014992.1:0-756 GCF_054177405.1 Leptonychotes weddellii
TTTTTTTTTTTTTTTTTTTTAAATCTTGGCCAGTTTTGTAGACCAAGACACATCTTGTTTCTAAAAGCTCTGCGGTGTACGGTTGGACACACGACAAGGACCAGATGAGGCATATGGATCTCACTAGACTCTGCTACATTGGACTGTGTCCATAGCTTCGGGGTCCAGTTAGGGGCACAGAGCCTTCTGTTGGTGTCTCAAGTCTGTTTCTCAAGCCAGTTAAGATGAGATGTATACAGAAGGGGTGTCTTTGGGTTCCTCCAGATTTGGGACACACTTTGACAACAGTATTTTTCAAAGTGTGTTGTTATCTGCTCACTTGTCTGCCTCCCCACTGAATTAGGAGCTTCAAGGGGGCAGGGACTGTGTCTTCCTCACTTTTTTCCCAATTTTTTTTTATTGTGGTAAAATACACATACAACTTATCATCTTCACCACCTTTAAGTGTGTATTAAGGACATTCATATCGTGCAACCATGAGCACCATCCATCTCCAGAACTCTTTTCATCTTGTAAAAGTGAAACTCTGTCCCTGTTAAACAATCCCCCCCCCCCAACCTCCTCACCCCCAGTGCCTGGTTACCACCATTCTAGTTTCTGTCACTATAACTGTAACTACTCTGAGTACCTCATTTTAGAAGTGGAGTCATACAGAATTTGTCTGTCTGTGACTAGCTTCCTTCACTTCTCATCACATCCTCAAGGTCTATCCATGTTGTAGCAGGTATTAGAACTTCCTTAAAGTACTGTAAGAAA
>NW_028014993.1:0-756 GCF_054177405.1 Leptonychotes weddellii
CCATTCTTTGATAAATGTTGATAAATAGAAATCTAGCAGGTGGAAACACTTATCCCTGATAGATCAAAAGCTAGTCCCAGGAAGCTGGGACCTCTCACAGAACGTATGAATCCAGCAACATTTAACTGATACTGTTAACCTACCATTTTTGTTACCTTTCTGATGTCCTCTCTCTATTCTTCTAAAACTTTAACTTAGCATAAATCTAAATCATTTATTTATATGTCTTAATGTGCCTTTCCCACTAGTCCTGGAAAAAGATAAAATTTCATCAATTTCTTTCAACGAACAATTGTCAACCCTTCCACAAGTAAATAATAAAGGCATTATTGCTGTGGTCTTTAGTAGTTTTGCAGTCCCCAGGAGCTCAGGTATCATTAGACATCTGTTCTCCAGCATTTCCAAGGTGTGTGTCCTTGGTAGGAGATTAGTAAGCTTTCCATGGTCAGATGACTTTGGGAAATTCTAGGTTACACAAAATTACACAGGTCACGTTATGGGAGGATTTCTCATAGTTTGTATCTTGCTCAGGCATAAATTTTTGAGGAGGAATTAAGCATATGCCATGTCATAATTTTATTTGACCGAAAGTTTTTCCTATCCCTTAAGAAAGGGAATTAAATTTCTTTTTTTTTATGAATCATATAATCTTTTTTTTTAAATTTTATTATGTTATGTTAGTCACCATACAATACATCATTAGTTTTTGATGTGGTGTTCCACGATCCATTGTTTTCGTATAACACCCAGTGCTCC
>NW_028014994.1:0-756 GCF_054177405.1 Leptonychotes weddellii
CAAATTGTTTTCTAGATATGAGGGCTATAAAGAGTGTTCTCAAACAGTTCTGTCCAGTTCCTCTTATGGCAGAAGTTTCTTGCAAGTTCGTTGACTCAGTCTTTTTGGGGGAGACTCATCTTCCATCAACTACTAGCTGTGTGATTTTGCGCAAATTGATTCATCTAAGCCTCAGTTTTTTCACCTGTAAAATGGAAATGATGACCATACTTCTTCCACAGGGCTGTTGAGAGGATTAAATAAGAGAATACATGGAAACTACTTACAATTATGCTTATCTTATAGTAGTTGCTCTGTGTTATTTTTTGCTCTCTCATCTCCTAAGAATAATATTTTTCACTCTAATTTTTTATTTGACAGCTAAACTGTCAGAGTATCTGACAGAGTATCTATGTCTACTCAGATTTGCTATTTTGAGAGAAAGAGTATATGAGAGCACTTCATAAATGACAAAGCATTATAAAAGTACTGCCAGTATTAAAATTTTTCTATTATTACTGTATTTGATAAAACTGGTTCTGAGATTAATCCATCTATGTATTTAATGTTTTTGTTGGGCCTAAAACTGCCTTTAAATTTATTTATTCTATGTACTAGCTTCTTTACATATTTCCTTACATTCAGTTAAGTTCAACCATAACTTATAAGAATTCTCAGCGCTACATGAAAAAGTGCTCAATATCGCTCAGCATCAGGGAAATCCAAATCAAAACCTCAATGAGATACCACCTCACACCAGTCAGAATGGCTAAAATT
>NW_028014995.1:0-756 GCF_054177405.1 Leptonychotes weddellii
AATTCCAAAAGAAGCTCATCTTCTGAGGGCTGATCCTGTCCCAAACACTCCCCTTAGATGTCCTCAGGGAGGACCCTACTTTCTTACAGCCTCTCAGGCAATGGCTTGATGACACAGAAGACCTTTTTAGATAACTCGACAGGACTCTGACATTTCATTTTGGGATCTCTATGCCTTTTCTACCTCAATTCCCAGAAGAAATTTCTTCGATAGAGAAGGAACCACAGGGATAGAGAAGCCAAACTCTGCCTCTGTCACACGTCACCTGTGATTCTGGCTGAGCCAGGACATTTCTCAGAACCTGTCTTCCCTCCTTCAGCAAGGCCCAATTCTTGTGGCTACCACCATGGGTTTCTGCACCTACGGCTCAGATTCATACCTACCTCTCCCAGATATCCTACCTGAAACCCCATCGTACCCACACTGGGCACTGTGTATCCTGAAATCCACCTTAGGGACAGTTAGTTTTGTCTTACGTGTCATTCCAAAGGAAATCCTCCATCCAAACCCCAGGTTCTCACCAGGGAATGGGATGTGTGTTGTGGGAACCCCTCAGGCCCAACCGTGATGACACCCCACGTGGTTTCCAAAGGCCTCCCTGAGGCATGGGGGCGGTCACTGGCTCACTCAGCCCAAGGCAGGCAAAGTTTAACAGGACTACGCGTAAAATCCTGCAACCAAGTTCAAAAAACAACTGCATCGAGTACAGGATGCAAAAAGAGTGACTGAGCAAGAATAGTTTTAGAAAACAAACAC
>NW_028014996.1:0-756 GCF_054177405.1 Leptonychotes weddellii
GTTTTAACAAAGTGCACACATAGTACCATCAACTAAAAGTCTACAAACTGTTTATCCACTTCTGGAGTGAGGCATTTAGTTATCTCCACCTCAGGCTACTTGCCCTCAGAAGACAGACTCATACAGGGTAGCCACAGGCGAGCTGGAGAACTCTGAGTTCACACCTCTGGGTCTGACGCAGGCTTGCCTGCCCTAGTCCCAAACCTTGGCTTTCTCCTTTCCTTTCCTCTGAAGGGAGGCTATCAGATAGATAGGTTTCTTTTCCTGCTTTTTCTCAAAATGCCTCTTGCTAACTCTGCCTCTGGTTCCCTTACTTCTTTCAGCATTTTGTAACAATGCAGGTTTCCCCATGTGATCTGCCATGAGCATCACATACACAGTGGTAGTGCATGCCCCATTCCTTATCCCCTTCCTCAGTTACACTTGTCTGTGCCACACTTGCAACCCGAAATGTAACTTATTTTGCTTTATTATTTATCCCCCTCACATTGGGATATAAACTCTAAAAGGACAGAAAATACTGTTGTATTTTGTGTTGTTTAATGCTGATTACCCATTATTTAGAAAACAGTCAGACACATACTATGGTTCAACTATTAGTCGGTCATAAAACGAATACAAAGTAACAGCCCCATGCCACCAACCTTAGTTTCTTCTCGTCTCCACACTTAAACCGTAAGATTATTCTTATTAATCAGCGAAGTATGGTAAATATAAATATTATAAATATTTATATTTATAATATTTATATATATT
>NW_028014997.1:0-756 GCF_054177405.1 Leptonychotes weddellii
ACATTTGTCCATCCTAGAGGCAGGCTGCAGGCCTTGTCTTTGATGCCTCTACCCTGGACCAGACCCATGTCTTGATCCTTTGGATCGCACGACTTGACCGGAGAGTGGAGGCTGTGTGAACACACCTGCTCCCTGCCATCCCATCCCAGCCCCCCTCAGCACTTCTCTTGTTTACATCTCATCAACTGTGCCTTCCCTAGTGAGTTAGACAAGTTAGTCAACATATGATCTGGTTATTAAGGTAAGAGAGCTCAGTAACACCTTTTAAAATCTGCTCAGTCATCTGGCTGTTTTCCAAACTTTGGAAAAATATCTAAAAGCGAATCATAATCACACCAGGTTCTGGTTGCTGTTACTTTAAGTTGAATATGAGAGAAAAAAAGCACAGATGTGTAGAAATGATTGCACACAGGATAGGTTTCTTTTTTCTTTTTTTTTTTTTTTAAAGATTTTATTTATTTATTTGAGACAGAATGAGAGACAGAGAGCATGAGAGGGAGGAGGGTCAGAGGGAGAAGCAGACTCCCTGCGGAGCAGGGAGCCCGATGTGGGACTCGATCCCGGGACTCCAGGATCATGACCTGAGCCGAAGGCAGTCGCTTAACCAACTGAGCCACCCAGGCGCCCGCAGGATAGGTTTCTTAAGAGTAAATTTAGTTTATTTCTTTCATAGTGAAATTTCTGGCACTGATAATTAAAATACAACATTCTAGTTCCAATTATGAACTCAATCTATTACCTCTTCTGAGATTAAAA
>NW_028014998.1:0-756 GCF_054177405.1 Leptonychotes weddellii
TCTTGCTCCGCCCCCTGCTTCGATATGTGTACTCTTAATCTCCTTTATCTATTTCCCCCACCCCCCGACCCAGCTATCCTCTGGCAGCCATCAATTCTCTATACTTAAGAGTCTGGTTTTTTGTTTGTCTCTCTCTTATTTGTTTTGTTTCTTAAATTCTATAGATGAGTGAATGCTCTTTTTTTAAGATAAGTGTAGTTATACTTGTATTTGCAATCTACCTTTGAGTCTGGTGTTTACCAATTTGATGAATAAGACATTCCCCAAAGACATGGAGGCCATGGGTTCTACCTAGAGAATACAATTGCAGCTCAGCATTGTACTTCTTTTTCATCATCAGTGAATGAGCAAAGTGTGAGTACTTCAGTGTTTCGCACTGTGTTGAATCTCACACTGAGAAACTGCTCTTGTAATACAAGATGGATTTCAAGGATTCTCCATTTCTTTTAAGTGTTAAGTTTAGTCTAGCAAGATTTTTTTTTTTTCCTATGAAAACTCAGTGCTATCTCCTAAGCAGACCAGTTCTTTATTTATGAAATTTTCTCATTGCCAGATGCGGTTAAGTTTCCCTAATGAAGTGATGGGAGTGAGAAGGTTTTTGTGTATACCACCCCAAAACAAAACTTTACTTTCTGAGGATTAAATCCATCACTCTTTCTCCTTCCTCAGTCAACCAGAGATAGTGAATGTCTTTTAGACTAAAAGATTCTAAAGGCACAGTGGCTGAGAACATTTCATATTAACTCAAATATATAA
>NW_028014999.1:0-756 GCF_054177405.1 Leptonychotes weddellii
TGATGCTAATGTCATCTCAGGATATCTTGTGAAGGCGGGGCCAGGTGACCCAGCTCCTCCTGCAGGACCTGGCACATCGAAGATGCTTGGTATTAAATAGTCACGCTTGTTACTTGAATTCCAGTGGCCCCTGGTCCAGTCAATGTTTAGGTTATTAATGTTGAAGGACGTGATTTGGGGGTTCAAAAGGCTCTTTCCCGCTGTGCACTGCAAGGGGCTCATCTGAGTGCAGAGGATGTCCCAGCAGCCAGCAAATGTGGGAGGACAAATGGAGCTAGCAGAATGCGAGGGGCCCCAAGTAGTGAAAGAGTAGAAGTCAGGGAGCCTGAGTTCAAGTCCACTGAGCAGCACATCAGTTAGAGGGTCCTAGTGGCCTCTCAGTGTCCTCATCTGAGGCAGAGGGGATTAGGGCGGAGCTTCGGAAGCCAAGGGTGCACCCAGGACCCCTGGGGATCTTCGTGCTGATCCAGGGTGGGGCTGGGGTCTGCACTCTCCACAGGGGCCCAGCTGTGCCCTGACTGCTGGTCCACGAGCACACGGCGTCTCAAGCAGGGGGCCCATAGCTGGGTCCTTTGCGCATCATTCTGCTCATCCCTCAGCCCAGTCCCTCTGCACAGGCGCCCTTGCTCTGCCCCCTCCTGGTCCCGAGCTCTCCTGTGGTCCTCCTCTAAGTATTTGTAGAGTGCCTGCTCTGGGCCTGGACCTGCTGCTCCCAGGGGCTGGGTGACAATGCCCGGGCCGGTCCCTGCCTTCATG
>NW_028015000.1:0-756 GCF_054177405.1 Leptonychotes weddellii
TATTTTTTTGAGAGAGACAGAGGGGAGGAGGAACAGAGAGAAAGGGAGAGAGAGAATCTTAAGCAGGCTCCACGATGTGGGACTCGATCTCATCATAGCCCTGAGATCATGACCTGAGCCGAAATCAAGAGTTGGATGCTTAACCCACTGAGCTACCCAGGCATTCAAATAAGACTATATTTTAAATTAGTCTAACCAGTTTTTATAATATAATACTATGCATTTATACACACATATCATATTAAACCTTCATAAGGGCCAGGCACCATGGATATAAGTAATTAAAAGCATAGCTCCTGAGCTCTTAAACTTTAAAGCTTAATGAGGAGGATGGACTTAAATGGCCATATAAATACATTGCATAATTATTAATTGAGGTAAAGTCCCTTGAACACAGTTCTGTGGGTGCATAAACAAGAAAACCTGACCTAAACTGAAGGTCTGAAGGTCTGAAGGTCTGCTATGAAAATGATGGAAGTGAGATCTAAAGGATGAGTGATAATAATACTTCTGGTAATACCAATAATAAATATTTCAACAGAGCTCACTTGTTACTAGATCCTGCTGTGAAGGCTTTGAAAATATGGACTGTTGAGTCCTCACAGTTCCTCTCTTGTTGGCAACTAGCCCAGCAAAAAGTGGGAGTGGTGGCTGAAGCCAAGCCCTCGGGTTGAGGGAGCATCATGAGGAAGGGCCTTGGAATGGGTGCGAGCATGGCACATCTGGGCATCTGAAAGGTATCCATGGGTAGAGAGC
>NW_028015001.1:0-11477 GCF_054177405.1 Leptonychotes weddellii
CTCCAGGATCATGACCTGAGCCGAAGGCAGTTGCTTAACCAACTGAGCCACCCAGGCGCCCCCTCCGTACTATTTTTTTTAAAGATTTTATTTATTTATTTGAGAGAGAAAGAATGAGACAGAGAGAGCATGAGAGGGAGGAGGGTCAGAGGGAGAAGCAGACTCCCCGCCGAGTGGGGAGCCCGATGCGGGACTTGATCCCAGGACTCCAGGATCATGACCTGAGCTGAAGGCAGTTGCTTAACCAACTGAGCCACCCAGGCACCCTCCATACTATTTTCCATATGGCTGTACCAATTTACATTGAGTTCTATGATTATATTTTTGACAGTGTGTAGAATATCTCCACCTTTGTGTAAAACGGATACTTCAACTCAGCATGTCCATAACTGAACTCACTTTCCCCCATCTCCTTCCAAACCTGCTCCTTTTTAACTCATGCCCATATTTTAGTCTTAGCTGAGAAGTCATTTACTCTAGGGTGCCTTTCTTGGTTCCTTGTTTTATTTTATTTTTTAAAAATTTTTATAAAGACATAGTTTTTTTTTTCTTAAAGATTTTATTTATTTATTTTGACAGAGAGAGACACAGTGAGAGAGGGAACACAAGCAGGGGGAGTGGGAGAGGGAGAAGCAGGCTCGCTGCTGAGCAGGGAGCCCGATGCGGGGCTTGATCCCAGGACCCTGGGATCATGACCTGAGCCAAAGGCAGACGCTTAATGACTGAGCCACCCAGGCGCCCCTTAGCTCCGTATTTTAAGTTGGGTTCCCTTTTTGGCTATCTGATAGTACCATGTAAACTATTCCATCTTAATATTCATCAAAAGTAATTATTTTTAAGTTATTTTTCCTCCTTCTGTGACCAACAGCTTCAGGAACAGGGACCTCATAACAATACTGCTGCAGGGCTGTACACTGGGAAAAGGGAAATAATCAGACTTTTTGGGGATTACTGGACACTGGCTCTGAACTGATACTAATTCCTGGAGACCCAGAAAGCACTACCAGTCAGTAGAGTGATCTACCAGTCAGAATAGGGGCTTAAGGAGGTCAGGTTGTCAATGGAGGTCTAGCTAATGTCTTTCTCACTGGGCTCAATGGGTCTCTGAACACACTTTGTGAAAATTTTCCCAGTTCCAGTATGCATAATTGAAATAGATCACTCGGCAACTGGGAGAACCCCATATTTATTCCCTGATCCATGGAGTGAGGGTTATTAAGGTAGGGAAGGCCAAGTGGAAACCACTAGAACTGCCTCTACCTATGAAAGCAGTAAAGCAAAAGCAACACTGCATTCCTGGGGGGATGGTAGAGATTGGTGCCACCAATAAGGATTTGAAAGATGCAGAGGGTAATTCTCTCCACATTCCCATTCAGTTTGTTTGTTTAGCCTGTACAGAAGACAGATCTTAGAGAACGACAGGGGATTATTGTAAACTCAGTCAGATGGTGTCTCCAGTTGTAGCTGCTATTCTAGATGAGGTTTTGTTGCTTGAGCAAATTAACGCATCCCCTGATATCTGATACGCAGATCTATTGATCTGGCAAATGCTTTTTCTCTATACTTATTGGTAAAGACCACCAGAAGCAGTTTGTTTTCTGCTGACAAGGTTAACAACACATCTTCACTATCCCAACTCAGGTATATCAACTCTCGAGCTCTATGTCATAATTCAGTGGGCAGGGACCCCAGCACCAGGCAACAACTGATATAATTGTCTAGAGTTTCATATAAATGGACTCATACAGTATATATTCCTGTGTCCAGCTTCTTTTGCTTAGCAGGTCCAATCAGCTTAATATCATTAATGTAATGGACCAGCTTGATGTCCTGTGGAAAGAACGATCATAATGTATCATGAACTGAGGGGTATGATAAAATCAGTTTTCTACAGCTGAGATTGAAAATGGACAAACAATTTGTTCTACAATAGCACAGTCAGGGACTAGAGGAACAGTCTTGAGGAACCAACAGAAAATAAAATGGAAAATAACAGAGTAGTAAGACAGATTACAGAGATGATGATACAGAAGATAACACAAAAAGAGATGTACAATATGGATAATTGGAATTTCTGAAGAAGTTTACCAAAGAAATAGTACAAAAAGTATCCCAAGATATGATAAATGAAAAGTTCTTATAAAAATTACTAAAGGGGCGCCTGAGTGGCTCAGTCAGTTAAGCGTCCAACTCTTGATTTCAGCTCAGGTCATGATCTCAGGGTTGTGGAATCGAGCCCTGCATGTAGCCCTGTGCTGGGCATGGAGCCTGCTTAAGATTCTCTCTCTCTCCCTCTGCCCCCTACTTCCATTTGTGCTCTTGCTCTCAAAAACAAAAACAAAAAACCCCCCAGAACATACTAAAGTCTACAGATCTTGAGGTCTAATGTATCCCAGAAAAAGTGTTAGAAAATATTAACACCAATCTTATGCTGGTGAAGTATAGAACTCCCAGAATAAAGAATCTTAGAGGCAGAAAAAGTAAGTCACTTTCAAGAGGAAACACATGGGCAGGCCTCACACTATTCTACAGAGCCACTAAATGCTGAAAACATCTTCCAAGTTGTAAAGAAAATAGTCACCTAACCAAATTACCATTCAGTTATAAATGTAGACATATTTTTTTAAAATTGTATTTTTAAGTAATTCCACACCCAACGTGGGGCTTGAACTTACAACCCCAAGATCAAGAGTCACACACTCTATCGACTGAGCCATCCAGGTGCTCCTGCCTTTACAAATTCAGGAACATGATATCCATAGCTACAGTTTCTAGGTTTAAATATTTGAACTATTTGAATACAGAATGTGTAAATCTCAACAACTGTAGGATTTATGATTAGAGAACAGAATGTTAAGTGTTGTAAATATTATTATTATAAATGTCATTTGTAGTTGATAATGAACAAATACTAGTATAATGAATGGCAGTTGTACATCAGTTTCTTCATCTGTAAAATAGGGATAGTAAGAGTCCTTATATCTCATACAAGTGTTGTGAGGATTAAATGAACTACTTAATGTAAAGTGCTTTGACAAGCATCTAGCATTTAATAAGTACTGAATAAATGTTATTGGTTAGTATTATTAGATCCTGAACAAAATAAATGAAATAGCTGAAGAAATAACATGAGTTTCCTTAATATATTCCCACGGACTTAATTTTGGAACAATCTTATAGAAGCTAACGTGTTTTTCATGGGGAAGAAATATTTGTTTAAAGTGAAGAAGTCCTAAAAATAAATAAATAAATAAAATAAAGTGAAGAAGTCCTGGGATTGAGTCCTGCATTGGGCTCCCTGCTCAGTGGGGAGTCTGATTCTCCCTCTGCCCCTCCCACCTGCTTGTGCTCTCTCGCTCTCTCTCTCTCTCAAATAAATAAATAAAATCTTAAAAAAAAAATAAAGTGAATTTCTTCAGTTTTGCTTCAATTTATATTCTTCAGTAAAATTAAAGGGAATACTCTCTTTTAAAAAATAGCTTATATAGTATGATTCCATTTTAATGAAAGCATATCTTTCAAAAAAAAAAAGATTCCTCCATGCATCAACCATTGATCCATCATTCTATTTTTGCATAGATAGAGACTTGCCATAAAGTTCACCAATGTTAACAGTTAATTCTGGGTGACTGAATTTTGTTGATTTTATTTTTTCTGTTATTTCAGCTTTTATTTATTTTTGAGAGAGAGAGAATCTTAGGCAGGCTCCATGTGATGTGGGGATTGATCTCACAGGACCCTGAGATCATGACCTGAGCCGAAATCAAGAGTTGGTCGCTTAACCGACTGAACCACCCAGGGGGTCACCCCTTTATAACTTTTAGTTTTGCAAAGCTTCCTAAAGGATCTTTCCTCTAGTCTTCCCTCTCCAAACCATCCCTCCTTGGTTATCAGAGGTATCTTTCTTTCTTTTTTTAAATTTTTATTTTATTTTATTTTTTTAAAGGATTTTATTTATTTATTTGACAGAGAGAGGCACAGCGAGAGCAGGAACACAAGCAGGGGGAGTAGGAGTGGGAGAAGCAGGCTTACTGCTGAGCAGGGAGCCCAATGTGGGGCTTGATCCCAGGACACTGGGATCATGACATGAGCCGAAGGCAGACGCTTAATGACTGAGCCACCCAGGTGCCCCCCCCTTTTTTTTTTTAAATTTTATTTATTTATTTGACAGAGAGAGACACAGCGAGAGAGGGAACACAAGCAGGGGGAGTGGGAGAGGGAGTGGGAAAAGCAGGCTTCCCGCGGAGGAGGGAGCCCGATGCGGGGCTCGATCCCAGGATCCTGGGATCATGACCTGAGCCGAAGGCAGACGCTTAACGACTGAGCCACCCAGGTGCCCCGCCCCCCCCTTTTAAGATTTATTTATTTGAGAGAGAAAAGGGAGAGAGCAAGCGGGGCAGAGGCGAGAGAGAAACTCACTGAGCGAGGAGCCCAACATGGGGCTCAGTCCCATGACCCTGAGATCAGACCTGAGCTGAAACCAAGAGTCAGAAGCTTTTTTTTTTTTTAAAGATTTTATTTATTTATTTGATAGAGAGAGAGATAGCGAGAGCAGGAACACAAGCAGGGGGAATGGGAGAGGGAGAAGCAGGCTTCCTGCCGAGCAGGGAGCCCGATGTGGGACTCGATCCCAGGACCCGGGGACCATGACCCGAGCCGAAGGCAGGCGCTTAACGACTGAGCCACCCAGGCGCCCCAAGAGTCAGAAGCTTTAACTGACTGTGCCACCCAGGCACCCCCAGGGGTATCTTTCTAAAACACAAGTTTCTTCCTTGAAATCCCAAATGGCTTTCTCTTACCTAAATAAGGTCAAACTCCTTAGCTTGGCACTGAGAACCTTCACACCTTTTCAGCCTCTTCTTTCTTTGGCCTGTTATCTTGTGATTCCCATGCACTAATCTCGTTCCCTGACTATGCCTGGCTTTCCTTCCCTGGCATACAGCCTTGGCTATCTCTTCTACAGGGTTTCCCTTCCTGTCTACCTCCAGCACTCCTACCTCATCTGTCCAATCTCAATTCCTTCCCTAATGCTCTGTTCAAAGCCTCACTTGCCTCCCCAAGCAGTCAGCAGTCTGTTCCCTCCCCAGTACTTGGTATATACCATTATCAGCATTTGCCAGATTATAGTTTTAATATAAAATTAAAATGTGTTTTAATTTACATATTTAAATTATAATTAATCATCCTGATGTCTGTTTCTGGCCCCCTACCCACTTCTAATGAAGGAGCATCTCTATTTGACGTCTCTATTCAACTTTCTTTTCTTTCTTTTCTTTTTTTAAAGGCAGGTCACCTGTGACCTGAGATGCTGCATTTTTTAAAAGATTTTATTTATTTATTTGCCAGAGAGAGAGAGAGAGCACAAGCAAGGGGAGCAGCAGGCAGAGGGAGAGGGAGAAGCAGCCCCCTGCTGAGCAAGGAGCCCGATGCGGGGCTTGATCCCAGGACCCTGGGATCATGACCCGAACTGAAGGCAGACACTCAAATGATCGAGCCATCCAGGTGTCCCTCTTTCTTTTCTTTCTTCCTTTCTTTCTTTCTTTCTCTCTCTCTTTTCTTTCTTTCTTTCTCTTTTTTTTCTTTCTTTCTTCTTTTTCTTTCTTTCTTCTTTCTTTCATTCATTCTTTCTTTCTTTCTCTTTCTTTCAGATTTTATTTATTTATTTGAGAAAGAGAGTATAAACAGGGGAGGGGCAGAAGGAGAGGGAGAAGCAGACTCCCCACTGAGCAGGGAGCCCGATGCAGGACTCCATCCCAGGACCCGGGATCCTGACCTGAGCCGAAGGCAGATGCTTAACCGACCGAGCCACGCAGGTGCCCCTCTCTATTCAAACTTAATCCTAGAATAGCACATAGTAGGTGCTAAGTGAATGTTGTTAGATAGGAGAATATTTTATTAGATTGAAGGAATTATATAACTTTTGGTAGAAAATGTATTATAGAACTTTATTTATTTTTTAAAAATATTTTCTTTATTTATTTGACAGAGAAACAGACAGCGAGAGAGGGAACACAAGCAGGGGGAGTGGGAAAGGGAGAAGCAGACTTCTTGCTGAGCAGGGAGCCCGATGCGGGGCGATCCCAGGACCCTGGGATCATGACCTGAGCTGAAGGCAGACGCTTAATGACTGAGCCACCCAGGCGCCCCTATAGAACTTTTTTCTTTTTTTTTTTAAGATTTTTAAAATTTATTTGACAGAGAGAGATACAGCGAGAGAGGGAACACAAGCAGCGGGAGTGGGAGAGGGAGAAGCAGGCTTCCCGCGGAACAGGGAGCCCGATGCGGGGCTTGATCCCAGGACCCTGGGATCATGACCTGAGCCTAAGGCAGACGCTTAATGACTGAGCCACCCAGGCGCCCTTCTATAGAACTTTTTTTAAAAGAAGATTTTATTTATTTATTTAAGAGAGAGAGCGCATGCTAGAGAGAGCATGAGCTGGGGGAGGGGCAGAGGGAGAAGCAGACTCCCCACTGAGCAGGGAGCCCGATGCGATGCGGGGATCAGGGATCGATGCCAGAACCCCAGGATCACAACCTGAGCTGAAGGCAGCCACTTAACCAACTGAGCCCCCCAGATGCCCGAATTATAGAACTTTTTTAAAAAGGTGGTTTAAAAATATAAAAAACTTTCAAGTACACAGACAAAAAAATGCAAACATTTCTAAGTAGAAATTTTCCAAAGCCTGTTGTAATAAATGGAGATAATTTGCAAACTAATAATGTCCTTAAAAATAGTTTGTTTCTCATTTGAGTAGAGTATGCATGCTTTCTAAAATTTGTTTTATATTAGTATTTTCTCTAATATAACTTAGGCTTACAAATTAAAGAATTATACATATTCTGAATTAGAACAAATTAAAGAAATTAAAATGGGGGGGGCGCCTGGCTGGCTCAGTCGGTGGAACATGTGACTCTTGGTCTATGCCTCACATTGGTTGTGAGATTACTTAAAAATAAAATCTTAAAAAAATAAAGAAATTATAATGGTATCACTACCATGGCTGTTTATCACTTAATGGAAACACATTGAATAACAGACTAACATTCTTTTCCCAAAATGGAGAAATTTGTTCAACTCCATTGCTGCTTTATTCCACTGAACTAACTGTACCTCCCATTTCAGCACCTCATCAGTCTTAGCACTATTACTCTGAATTCTTTATTTAAACAACTCATAGAAAAAAAGTTCCAATTCTATTCACAGGTGTTATATTAATATTGTTGTCATTTGCTGAGATTTCAGCTTGGGTCTGGTACTGTGCCCAGTTACAAAAAAGAAATCACTACTTCTGCCCTTAGGAAGATAAGAATCCAGTTGCAGAAATAAGATACAAACACACATAAAGTAATCAGAAAACACTTCAAGGCAATATTTAGTGTAGTGTCCAGTTTTGTGGTATAGTAGTTACATGGTATAGAAGTTGATGTCTAATTATAATTTAAATATGTAAATTAAAACACATTTTAATTTTATAACTATAATCTGGCAAATGCTGATAATGGTATATACCAAGTACTGGGGAGGGAACAGAGAAGAAAGAGAGGCTGACTGCTTGGGGAGGCAAGTGAGGCTTTGAACAGAGCATTAGGGAAGGAATTGAGATTGGACAGATGAGGTAGGGGTGCTGGAGGTAGACAGGACAGTTCCTTGTGGTCAAGGAAGGCCTTGTTAATGCAGTTGATTTGAGCTCTGAAGTGTAGGAAGAATTTGAGCTACTGGAAATAAGGGGGAAAACACCCTACCTGAGATTTTCTCCATCTCTTCCAGTAGCTTTTCCAAGTCTTTATTCAGGTCTGACAGCATTTTCAGCATGTTGTCATAGTTTCTTTCTCCAGGGTCAGAATCAGCCATCTGGGCAGTGCACAGAAAGAAGATGCAGACTTGAAATAGACGGACAATTCTATTTCTCACACCTGGATAGCCCAAGCCAGAAATCTGAGGTCATCTTTAATTCCTCCTTATCTTATTTTCCTGACCCAAGGGGTCACTGAAACTCACCCATTTTATTTGTTCATGGAATATTTACTCATCTATGGGTCAAGAAGGCCCAGTGCTTGGGAGTTGCCAGTGAATACTGCCTTTGTGGAACTCATAGCCTCGCCCAGCTCTTTAAAGTCTTTATCCTCCCTCTCTCCAAGGTTGCAGTTTTACTTGAGGTCCATTCTGTTAACCACCATTGAATAGATTTACTGAGCATCTACTATGTGCCAGACATCTACTATGGCTCTGTAGATACTGTAGTATATTTGTGGATGCAGACAGATAAAACCCATGCTTTCACCGAGCTTCCATTCCAGGGGGAGATACAAATAATAAACAACAGAATGGTAAAGATACCTTTGGTTTGTGGTCACTGCAAAAAGAAAACAAAACAGCATGGTTTAATAAAGAGAATCTTTCATGGGGAGGGGTGCTTTAGCTTGTCAAGTCAGCTAAGTCCTTTCTAATGAAGCCGCATTTGAACTGACACTACAATGATAAGCATTTCTTTTAAAAGATTTTATTTTATTTTATTTTACTTATTAGAGAGACAGAGAGAGCATGAGCGGGGGGTGGGGGACGGCAGAGGCAGAGGGCCAAGCAGACTCCCCGCTGAGCAGGGAGCTTAATGTGGGGCTCAGTTCCAGGACCCCGAGATCATGACTTGAGCTGAAGGCAAATGCTCAACTGACTGAGACACCCAGGAGACCTTGACACTTGAATGATAAAAAGGAATTGGCATGTAAAGAGCTAGGGGAAGACTTCTAGACAGAATGGCTCAAGAAAAGGTGGGAGTGGTCCTCATGTGTTTTAAAGCATGGAAAGAAACTACAGAATGGGGTCGAGAAGAAAAGTGGTATGAGGTAGATCAGTTCAGTAGGCAAGAATTTTGGTTTTATTTTGAGTGTGAGTAAAAGACACTGGAAATTGAGAGCAGGGGATTATGTTTTAAGATAATGACTTCAGCTGCCATTTGGAAAATGGACTACTACAGAAGGTTGAGAGGAGGTAAGAGTGGGAGAACCAGTTAGTTAAGAGAGCACTAGAATGGTCTAGAGATGGAAGTAGCTTTGGGCTAGGGTGGTAAGTAATGATATCAATGGTGAAAAGTGGAGGGGTTCAGGCTGTATTTTGGAAGATAAGCCAAAAGAATTTGGAAAAGGATCTGATGTGTCTAGGTTTGCAGGGGTAAGTGTTGGTAAGAAAAAAATCAAAATGACTCTTAATTTTGATGAGAACAACTTGATACGAGGTGTTATTAACCGAAGTGGGGAAGACTAAGAGAAGAACGGATTAGAAGGGAAACCAAATACTCTATTTTTTAAAAAAGTTTTATTTATTTAAGTAATCTCCACCCAATGTGGGGCTTGAACTCACAGCCCTGAGATTAAGAGTCACATGCTCCACTGACTGAGCCAGCCAGGTGCCCCCCCAAATGCTCTATTTTGAATATGTTAATGTGAGATGCCTATTAGGCCTCAGAGTAGAGATTCAAATAGGCAGTTGAATATATAGGCCTGGAGTTCAGGAGAAATGTTGGAGCTAAAAATATAGAGTTTGGAACTAATGTGCATGCTCTCTTCACCTTTCATTTGGACTATTTTCATAAATTCCTAACTGTTCTTCTTGCTTCTGGCTTCATCTTGTCAAATCCATTTTCCAGTTCACCTCCAGAATGACCTTACCTAACATCCAAATCTGACCATGTCACTCTGCTTACAACCCTTCAATAGCTCCCATTTTCTTTCAGGATAAAACATAACCTCTTTACTACATATATAAGATCCTTTATAATCAAGCTCCTGACTGTTCCCACTATCATCCAGTTCTGGGTTGTGACCAAATTATTGAAGAAAGCCTTGAGATCTCAAATTAAAATCTGTAAGAGTTGTGTATTTCCATGAGACATGATTTAAAAAGATCCATAAAAAAACATAAAACTCTGCAAAGTTAAAAAAATTAGTTTTCTTATAAAAGAGCTAAAGAAATACAAAATGGAATAAAATCATTCTATCATGTAGGTGGTTACAAAATCTGTGCAAAGGCAAAGAAGTAGATAATGACACAATTCATATCTAAGTTGTGTGGGCTACTTGCTCAATTCATTAATTTATAAGATACCAGTTATATTCTTTTACCCATACATTCAACACATATGTATTGAGCACTATTTTAGATTCTGAGGATATGGCAGTGAACAAAACAGGTTAAAATTCCTGGTCTCATGGAATTTACATTCTACTGGTGGAAGAACATAAACAAGATTAATAAGTGAAATAAATATAAGGAGGGGATAAGTACCAAGGACAAAAGTCAACCAGAGATGGAGGGTGGAAGAGTGTGTGTGAAGGGGGTGGCTGCAATTTAAATAAGTGTACAGGCTTGTTGTGACGAGCACAGGGTGTTGTATGGAAGTGTTGAACCACTATATTGTACACCTGAAACTAATATTACACTGTATGTCAACTAACTAGAATTTAAATAAAAACTTAAAAAAAAAAAAAGAAACAAAACAAAGGAGCAAAGGGCGGGGGGAAAGAAAGAGAGAGGTAAACCAAGAAACAGACTCTTAACTATAGAGAACAAACTGACAGTTACCAGAAAGGAGGTGGGTGGTGGGATGGGTTAAATAGGTGATATTTAAGGAGTGTACTTGTGATGAGCACTGAGTCTTGATTAAAAGTGTTGAATCACTATATTGTACACCTGAAACTAATATTATATTGTATGTTAACTAAATGGGATTTAAATAAAAACTTAGAAATAAATAAGTGTGCAGGGAAGGCCTCGCTGAAGTGATTTTGACCAGAGACTTGCAGGAAGTGAAGAATGGGCCATACAGATATCTGGGAAAAGTGCATCCCAGGCAGAGAAAAGAGTAAGAACAAAGGCCCTGAGCTTGGAGTCAGCTGGATGAGCTGGAGAAAGAGCAACAAAGTCAATATAGTTGGTATAGAGAGAGGGAAGGGGAGAGTAGTAGAAGATGAAGTCAACATATGGGGGGTAGAATTATGGTGGGCCTATCAGGGAAATCCAAATCCAAACCACACTGAGATACCACCTTACACCAGTTAGAATGGCAAAAATGGACAGGGAAAGAAACAACAAATGTTGGAGAGGTTGTGGAGAAAGGGGAACCCTCTTACACTGTTGGTGGGAATGCAAGTTGGTACAGCCACTTTGGAAAACAGTGTGGAGGTTCCTCAAAAATTTAAAAATAGAGCTACCCTATGACCCCTGCAATTGCACTCCTGGGTATTTACCCCAAAGACACAGATGTAGTGAAAAGAAGGGCCATATGCACCCCAATGTTCATAGCAGCAATGTCCGCAATAGCCAAACTGTGAAAAGAGCCGAGATGCCCTTCAACCGGGTGGATGAATGGATAAAGAAGATGTGGTCCATATATACAATGGAATATTACTCAGCCATCAGAAAAGATGAATACCCAACTTTTACATCAACATGGATGGGACTGGAGGAGATTATGCTAAGT
>NW_028015002.1:0-756 GCF_054177405.1 Leptonychotes weddellii
CTTTCATTTTCTTTCTTTCTTTCTTTCTTTTTTTTTCGTAAGATTTTATTTATTTATTTGAGAGAGAGAAAGAGAGCATAAGCAGGGGGAGGGGCAGAGGGAGAGGAAGAGGGACAAACAGACTCCCTGTTGAGCAGGTAGCCCAACCCAGGGCTGGATCCCAGGACCCTGGGATCATGACCTGAGCTGAAGTTAGAAGCTCAATTGACTGAGCCACCCAGGTGCCCCCCAGATCGACTTTCTGAGCAGGTGTAACATGGTCTGAACCAGAGATGGCCAAACCAGCTTTTTCTCACCTGGGAGTTTAACACAGACTAACTAAGTATCTTTGAATCCCAAATCCCAGTTTCTGGGAGATGGTACCTGATTGGCTTGGCTTGGATTGGTGTCTAACCCTGTTCTAGTCAACTGTGACCAAGAGTGAAAGGAACAAGACATGGGATCCATTGCATTCAGCGGGGTCTGTATGGTGAGACCATTAGAATGAAGGGGTGAATTGTTCTTTAAGAAGGAAGTGTGGGTGCAAGGAGGAAATGCCTAGTATCTTCGGTATATGCCTTCCATATCTTGGGATTTGGGACATCTGGACTCCCCACTCAAATGAGAGATAACAACACCAACACCAGAGGGGGGCGGAGCAAGATGGCGGAGGAGTAGGAGACCTGGATTTCGTCTCCTCTCAGGAATTCAGCTGGATAGGGATCAAACCATTCTGAACACCTACAAACTCAACAGGAGATCGAAGAAAGGAATAGC
>NW_028015003.1:0-755 GCF_054177405.1 Leptonychotes weddellii
ATGAGAGGGGGGAGGGTCAGAGGGAGGAGCAGACTCCCTGCAGAGCAGGGAGCCCAATGTGGGACTCGATCCCGGGACTCCAGGATCATGACCTGAGCCGAAGGCAGTCGCTTAACCAACTGAGCCACCCAGGCGCCCGAAAATGACTATTTCTTTAACAAACCTTCAGTATTACCCAGCAGAGCCACATGCCCAGTCATATGCATACCATGTTCAGTTCACATATTAATCCCCTATTTTCTATTATGCTCAAAATGAAATAGATAGGTCAAATACTTCACTTAGGATCAAAGAACTACTAGTGACTTCTTTGAAGCCTTCTATGAATTTATCCCTCTAAACTCTAATCATTATTACTAAGCTGAGCATACTAACTAATTCAGCTAGTAATTTAGTAACTAATTTAACTGGTAATGCCCAAGATCTCTCAGTTTCAGGTATAAAAAAAAAACACTGAATGAATGAATGGTTAGCAGTGCGAGAACCAGGGCTTGGGCTGTCTTAGTTCACATATGGTCTTCTCTCCACTATAGCATGCTTCCTTTAATTAATTAAAGGTTAATCTGGAACATCAATCTTCTCTTGCCCTTAAACATCAGAGCTCCTGATTCTCAGGCTTTCAGACTCAATCACTGAATCCCATCAATGGCTTTTCTGGTTCTCCAGCTTGAAGACAGCACATTCTGGGACTTTTGGCCTCCTTAACTGCATAAGCAAATTTCTATAATAATTCTCTTATCTCTCTCACTCTATCT
>NW_028015004.1:0-755 GCF_054177405.1 Leptonychotes weddellii
ATCAGTCTTTGGGGCTTTTGTTCTCTGGCGCCTTTCCCTGGTGGCTTTCCGCGTCTCTTCCGCGAGTCAGAGCAGAAGAGACCGTTTCCAACCCTCTGCCTCAGAGCAAAGAGACCTCAGTCTGTTCTTCAGTGAGCGCTCCAGGCCACACCGTCTCCGTTTCTGTCCGTGCTGCTATAAACTGCAGCGTCCTGGGTTGTGCGCCCCTCCGCAGCGCCCCCAGTCCTGCCTCCAGGTCGGAGCGCATCTCTGCCCTTTGTGCTTCTAAAACCGCCAGCCGCTCCCAGTTCGCGTGCATGCGACTCAGCCGCTCAGGGTTTCCACCCCCGGGGGTTGCAGTTCACCGGCGCGACCCGGCGCACCGGGTTTCCGACTGGACGCTGCAGTTCGCGTGCGCGCGACCGTCACTTCGGTTTCTGTCCGGGGGGAGGGGGGGCGCGCGACCCGGCCGGTCTGGTCCTCCACCCCGGAGGCTGCCCTAAAGTTCTTTCCCGACGCTACAGGTCTGCGAGTCTGTGCCCCGTCTGCAGCGCGTGAGGCTGTCACTCACTGGCGGTGTAGGATCCCCATGTCCAGGCTCCCTCCCGCTGCCGTTTATCCTCCGATATCTGCCCGCAGGATCACGGCTCTCTGCTTCGTACCTCAAAACTAACCGCCTGCGATATTCTGTTTGCAGAGATCCAGATCTTCTTACATCTCAGGCTGGTTTCGTGGGTGCTCAGAGTGGTCTGGTAGATATCCAGCTCAATTCTGGG
>NW_028015005.1:0-755 GCF_054177405.1 Leptonychotes weddellii
GTCCTGGGATCAAGCCCTGCATCGGGCTCCCTGCTCCATGGGAAGCCTATTTCTCCCTCTTTCACTCCCCCTGCTTGTGTTCCCTCTCTTGCTGTGTCTCCCTCTGTCGAATAAATAAACAAAATCTTTAAAAAAATAAAATAAAATTAATCATCTAAATTCCCACATTAGGAAACTAGGGGAAAAAAGTAACTTATTTCCAAAGTAAGTAGAAGAAAAGAATAAGATTTAGAGCAAAAATCAATGAAATCAAAAGCAGGAAATCAGTAGAGAAAATCGATGAACCAAAAACTAGTTCTTTGAAGAAATCAGTAAAATCACTGAACCTCTAGCTAGATTAACTAAGACAAAAAGGCCAAGACACAAATTTCTAATATCACAAATGAAAGAGGGGACATCACTATAGATCTCACGGAAATTAAAAGGATAATAAAGGAATTCTATGAACAACTCTATGCCCACAATTTGATACCCTAGATGAAATGGAATAATTCCTTGAATGATAGAAACAGATTATCTGAATAGACCTATATTTTTTAAGGAATTGAATCAATAATTCACATTCCAAAACAGAAAGCACAAAGCCCAGTGGGTTCACTAGTAAATTCTTTTTTTTTAATTAATTTTATTTTATTATGTTATGTTAATCACCATACATTACATCATTAGTTTTTGATATAGTGTTCCATGATTCATTTTGCATATAACACCCAGTGCTCCATGCAATACGTGCCCTCCTTAATACCCATCACCAG
>NW_028015006.1:0-755 GCF_054177405.1 Leptonychotes weddellii
TTTGCACATCCATAGGCTGTCTTTAGATGGGGAAATGACATTTATCCAATTTCAACACAGAGGCAGCTGAGGTCCAGAGAATTCAAGGGCCTGCCCTCAGGTCTATAAAGAGGGAGCTAGCTGCCCCTCAGTCAGGACTCTCTAGGTCCATTTCCCTGGGCTGGTTTGTCCGAAAGCAGTTCGCACCTGCTCAGCCTGGCACTCCAGACTTGACTTCCTGCTCTCAGTGCCACCACATCTCCAGTACCACCCCTCTGCTCTCAGCTAGCTGTGTCAACACTCCAGTGAATGAGGGCACGCTGCCACCCCACCCAAAGCCCCCTCCATGACAGCTGGCCAAGGACTGCCAGCGCACTCACAATGTTGCCTATGTGGACCATGGCTCTGAGGGCAGCGCTCATGCCGTGCTGCTCCATGGCCATGAAGACTGCGAGGGTTCTAGAGGGGAGGGGGTGGGGGATGGGCTAGCCTGGTGATGGGTATTAAAGAGAGCATGTACTGCGTGGAGCACTGGGTGTTATACGCAAACAATGAGTCATGGAACACTACATCAAAAACTAATGATGTAATGTATGGTGATTAACATAACATTAAAAAAGACTGTTCACCACAACACACAATGTGATGGTGAGCTCCGCAAAGGGGTCCATCACAATCCCAAAGAGAAGCATCTTGAGCTTCACCCACATGGGGCAGCACTCCCAGATCAGACACTTCTGAGCCAGGCTGGTCAAGCAGGGTGGGCACCTCTGTTC
>NW_028015007.1:0-755 GCF_054177405.1 Leptonychotes weddellii
CTGGCAAAGTGGAGCCTTGGGTGTACGGGGGTGGTCACGCCTTCCTCCCACATTTCGTGGCTCATTCACAAGGGAAGGCCCTTCCGTGAAAGCTGTCCTGTGGGCTCATCCGAGCTGCACAGAATTTCATGTAAACAGCACAGAGGAGGGTGTCTGCATGCCCGACGATGGTACCAGACCTATCTCAGGACACACAGAACACAGAAGATAAACGGCTACATTCTCCTTTGGTTTTTAATTAAAGCCATATCCCTCTTGAGAGAATAGTCTGTCTGGCGGTAGGAAAGCTGGTCAGGTGGCCAGCACCTCGGACAGAGGTGATCACACTTCCTATGGGTTCCAGTGAAACCCACCCTCTGGGACCAGGGCTTCCTTCCCTGCTCAGGCTGCCACGGGCTGCGTGGGTCTGAGGGTCGGTGACACGGCGAAGGGGGGCTGCCTGTGCTCTTTTTGACGTCGTCCTCTGTCAGGCCGTCCCAGAGCTCCATCCGTGTCAGGCCTCTCTTGTGCATGTCTCGGGGATGATTCGGTCCACACAGCGCTTCCCGGTCAGTGGCATGGTGCATTTCTCCACGATTTTGGGTTCCTTGTCCTTGGTGCGATGTTGCATGGTGACCACCACTCTGGTCTTGTCACTGGACACCAATCCATGGCTCGCCCCGTGCCTTTCACCTTCTTTCCAGGATCATCCAGTTAGCCAGGTCACCGTACTGGAAAACCTGCATGGCTTCCATCATGGTGAGGTGCGGGTGTCC
>NW_028015008.1:0-755 GCF_054177405.1 Leptonychotes weddellii
ATAAGCCAATTAATAACAAAAGCAAAGAAACACACTGACAACAATACAATAATAGTTGAGGGACTTTAACACCCCCCCTCACTGAAATGGACAGATCATCTAAGCAAAAGATCAATAAGGAAATAAAGACTTTAAATGACACCCTGGACCAAATGGATTTCACAGACATATTCAGAACATTCCATCCCAAAGTAACGGAATACACATGGAACATTCTCCAAAATAGATCACATCCTAGGTCACAAATCAGGTCTCAAAAGATTGGGATCATTCCCTGCTTATTTTCAGACCACAGTGCTTTGAAACTAGAACTCAATCACAAGAGGAAAGTCGGAAAGAACTCAAATACATGGAGGCTAAAGAGCATCCTACTAAAGAATGAATGGGTCAATTAGGAAAGTAAAGAAGAATTTAAAAAATTCATGGAAACCAATGAAAATGAAAACACAACTGTTCAAAATCTTTGAGATGCACCAAAGGCAATCCTAAGAGGAAAGTATATAGCAATTACAAGCCTTTCTCAAGAAACAAGAAAGGTCTCAAAGACACAACCTACCCCTACGCCTAAAGGAGCTAGAGAAAAAACAGCAAATAAAGCCTAAACCCAGCAGGAGAAGAGAAATAATAAAGATCAGGGCAGAAATCAATGAAATAGACACCAAAAGAACAGTAGAACAGATCAACGAAACTAGGAGCTGGTTCTTTGAAAGAATTAACAAGATTGATAAACCCCTGGCCAGACTTATCAAAAAGAA
>NW_028015009.1:0-755 GCF_054177405.1 Leptonychotes weddellii
GCTGCAAAGCATGGCAATCAAGTGGGCGACTGAGTGAGGTGCCACTGCCCGTGGTTTTTTTTTTTTTTTAAGATTTTATTTATTTGACAGAGAGAGACAGCGGGAGCAGGAACACAAGCAGGGGGAGTGGGAGAGGGAGAAGCAGGCTTCCCGCGGAGCAGGGAGCCCGACGCGGGGCTCGATCCCAGGACCCCGGGATCATGACCTGAGCCGGAGGCAGACGTTTAACGACTGAGCCACCCAGGCGCCCCTGGTGGTTTGCTGGTGGCTTCTCTAGGATGCACCTGTCCGTCCGCAGTCATGCACACAGACCAAGGGCTTGAGTAGAGTGTTAACGAACATTAGGAGTGCCTACTCCCTTTCCAACTACAATTTAATACAAATGGGAGCTCTTAAATATCCTTCTCATGGCCCTGTGGCTCATCTTGCTCCCCGAACCTGCCTCAGGGCCTCATGTCTGACCCTGAAAGCATTTCTGTGGATGAACCCTGACTGCGGTCTTTATCTGCTATTGGTGCCCCAATCACATCCCCTGAACTTATTAATATATCATTGATAAAACCATCAGAAATGAAATAGGACTCATAGGGACGACTGGTACTTCTTCAGTTTTCCAGTCGTTATTATATCCATGTTCATATGTTCTGAGATACAGTGTTCTGTTTCTAATTCTGACTGGACATAAGAGAAGGAGAGAGGGCATTTTCTCAGCCTCCCCCTGGAGCAGGACACACAACATTTCTAAATTTTACTAG
>NW_028015011.1:0-755 GCF_054177405.1 Leptonychotes weddellii
ACAAAGGGAGGTGCCTGGGTGGCTCAGTCAGTTAAACGGCTGCCTTCGGCTCAGGTCATGATCCCACGGTCCTGGGATCAAGTCCCGCATCGGGCTCCCTGCTCAGCTGGGAGTCTGCTTCTCCCTCTGCCACTCCTCCCACTCGTTCTCTCAATTTCCCTCTCTCTCAAATCAATAAAAATTTTAAATAACAATAATAATAATAAAAAGGCACCTGGATGGCTCAGTGAGTTAAGTGTCCAACTTTTGATTTAGGCTCAGGTCATGATCTCAGGGTCATGAGACTGAGCCCCCCCATCAGGCCCTGTGCTGAGCGTGAAGCCTGCTTGGGATTCTCTCTCTCCCTCTCCCTCTCTCCCCCCATCTCTCTCTCTCTAAAGAGATAAAATAAAAATAATAAAACAAGGAGATGGACTATGCATACATAGCTGAGAAGATGATACTATATAGTAAATTCTCAACTATTCCCATTACTGCTGGGAAACCCAACTCTAAAACAAAAGTCATACAGAACATAGGAAATATTTTAATATTTGATTTGGGCAGGTGCTTTTTTTAGTTACAATGAATATAGCTTGACCAATACTTGTGAATTTAGAGCTACAAAATAAAGCTAAGAAACTATGTTTTGAGTAAGCAATCTTTAGATCTCTACCTAGTATTCCCCACTGGTCCCAAAGTTCTAAATATAATCCTGCTACCTACTCTCAAGTGAATGCTAAAAACTAGCCCAAAGGAAATTACTTTCTCATAAT
>NW_028015012.1:0-11477 GCF_054177405.1 Leptonychotes weddellii
TTTTTTTTTAAAGATTTTATTTATTTATTTGAGAGAGAGAATGAGACAGAGAGAGAGAGCATGAGAGGGGGGAGGATCAGAGGGAGAAGCAGACCCCCTGCTGAGCAAGGAGCCCGATATGGGACTCGATCCCGGGACTCCAGGATCATGACCTGAGCCGAAGGCAGTTGCTTAACCAACTGAGCCACCCAGGCGCCCTCTTACACAGTTTTTCTTAAAGGGAGGTTTTGGGTATTTTTTAACTAGTCACATCCAAATGATTCCTTGAAAAATGTTCTAGCTCAGAAACCAGAGCCAGGGTGGGGCTGGGATATTCCCAGTTGGCATTAGTGCCATCAACTAAAAATCTGGGCTGGGAGCACAGCCTTCTCATTATACACCATGGTGCAGGGGATCTGTTTTGACATGGACAACCAGATGTGCATACATGTCTGCTTAGGGCTAGGACTTCATGCCCTGCAGTGGGACCAAGGCTTGTTCACTCCAGTGGTGCTCGCTATGGTGACCAGAACCTGAAGGGCAGAGAATGCAAGAACGAGGTGGCTGTCTGTCTTATGTTGGTGGTGTTAATCCCATTGTTTCTTCTTTCTTTTTTTTTTTTAATAGAAATTAAATTTTTTTTTTTAAGATTTTATTTATTTGTCAGAGAGAGAGAGGCAGGCAGAGGGAGAAGCAGACTCCCCGCTGAGCAAGGAGCCTGATGTGGGACTCAATCCCAGGACCCTGGGATCATGACCTGAGCCAAAGGCAGACGCTTAACTGATTGAGTCACCCAGGCACCCCAATCCCATTGTTTCTAACTGATGGAAATGACACAGACTTTCAGGGTGTGGAGATGAGATGGAAGATCACAAGCAACACCCTATTCAGGCTGCCTTGCTCCCATTCCAACCTGCACAACCCTGTGACTGAAATGGCCCATCCCCGGCTCAGGGCTGGCTCTAGCTATAGAAACAGTGGGATTTAGACACACCATTGCACCCCAGGCCTACACCTGACCTTCCATGGGATGTCCGGCTTGGGGGAAGAGAGTTAGTAGAGACAGAAAGGAGCCCTACCTTTGCTGACAGGCCCTCCGCTCTCTCAGGCCAGGATGCCAACCTTATACCATCGGGGGTACATGTGTGCTACATGGTCAGTTAGCCTCACAACTGAGACAGTAGCTACTACTGTAAGGAAACTTGAACAGACCCAATTTGACACCACCTGTGCTAATTTAGGACGCATTTAGCAAAATCCATTTAGCAAATGGATTACTGATAGTAATCCATACTATCAGTGAGCAGAAGGCAGAATAGCAGCTCTCAAAATGTGTTCCCTAGACCAGCAGCATGAGCTTCACCCAGGAACTTAAAAAACACAAATTCTCAGCTCTCTCCCCCAAAGACTCACTGAATTAGAAACTCTGGGGGTGGAGCCCCACAGCTCACTTTATTACCGCATTACCTATCTGACTCTTGCACTTGGTAAACATTTTGTATTTTTCTGAGCGAAGTTTTTGGATACGATTTACCTAATCCTGTTTGCTCTTGGGATTACTTTGCAAAGGAAGAAAAGAAGCAAAACTATGAAAATATTAACAGTGACATTATGATATGTATTTTATGTGTATAAAATCAAAGGTTTTAGAAGCCCCCATACTAACTCATCTGTGGTGTCCTTGTAGGTGTTTGCAAACATGATGAAAAAAAGTTGGTACTTTAGGGCACCTGGGTGGCTCAGTTGGTTAAGTGACTGCCTTCAGCTCGGGTCATGATCCTGGAGTCCCAGGATCAAGTCCCACATCGGGCTCCCTGCTCAGCAGAGAGTCTGCTTCTCCCTCTGACCCTCCCCACCTCATGCTCTCTCTCTCATTCTCTCTCTCTCACATGACTAAATAAAATCTTAAAAAAAAAAAAAAAGTTGGTACTTTAGACATCAGGAAACACTTGCAAAAATGACACTCAAAATCACTTTTATCGATTAATCGCCATATGCATAGGCCAAGTTTATAAGTAGCACATAAGCACCAGGACCGTGCTTTATTCTACCCTTTCCAGAGCCCTTGATGTTGACATTTCCCCTGTAAAGTGTGCATATGCTGATAACTAAAGGAAGAATATTTTCTCCAAGGCCTCTGGATTCAGAGGCCTATTTAGTGTCTTGAAAATTTAAAGACCTCCATCTGACTGTTGACTGTGTTTGGCTGGGGCCCACACTATGGGTTTAATCCCTGCAGGCACTGGTTAGCTTATTTGGAACCAGACTCCGGATTGCATCCTGAGCCAGTTTCTGGCATGTCTGCTTCTGGGTCCAAACCTTGGGCCAAGGATGGGTACGTGACTAATATTCCACATGTTCTAAGATGATCAGTCCCAGGCATCCCCCTTGTTTCTGGAGCAATGAAACCAAGTCTGTGCACTGAAACATGAACACCACATGTTCTCATACTTAGAGCCATTCCAGAAAGTCACCCTTTCAAACCCTGAAATCTGCTTTTCCTCTAGGACTTTTGACAATGGCCGCTGCATTTTCAAGTGTCCCTCAGGGAAATTTGAATTTCAGAACGAATGCCATCCCTGCCACTACACTTGCCGAGAATGCCAAGGAAATGAGCCTTCCAGCTGCACTGCCTGTGGAGTAGGTGAGGAAGTCTGGTTGCTCTCTTCTTCCTTTCTTCAAAGCTGTTCTCCCACTGGTTTGACTCAGAAGCTTCAACTCTGGGGACAAGGGGTAGATATTAGACAGCTGTTCATTGGAGAATGTGTATCACCTTGAAGTTTCTGCTTCTTGTCAGGAAACGAATTCACATTATCGTAGGCGCAGACTCACTGCCCCTAAGGAGATGAGAGAGAAGCTAAGAGATGTCCTTGTGGAGAAGGAGAAAGAAAGGTCATTCAGACATGATGTCAGACATGAGACTGTCAGGAAAGCTAAGATTTGTTGAGGTGAAAGTGAAAAGCGAGGAAGTTAAGGGTGACACATTCAGTCTTCAAGAGAAATATTGAAATAGAGGCTGTGTCAAGGTCTCCTCAGCCCTGAGCTATGCCATTTAGAAGTTGTCAGAGCCCTACTGTAGGAGCAAAGGAATTGTTTCAACACAAAAATATTACTTTTTGTCTCGGCTTTAACAGTTCAAGTTTCTGCTGTCGTTGGATTGTATTCCATGATCTCAAAGGTCCTCTGCAGTTTGACCCTTGAGTCCTTTCCAACTTCCCCTCATACGTCTGTTCCCCACTTTGACCTCATGTGGGCCAGATTCATATTTTACTTGACCTTTTAAATTTCAGCCAAATTTTAAAATTGGGAAATTTCAAAGAAAAACCTTGGTGGTTTGGTTTTTTTGTTTGTTTTTGTTTTGGCTTGTTTTGGTTTCTTTTGAAAACTTGGAGCACAACACTGGGCACCACTTGGCCTACATTCCCCAAATGGTTGACTAGAGATCAGAGGAGGCTGCTCTCTGTTTCTCCACAGTCCCCACCACTCCCTATTGTCTCACTGATCCCAAGGCCATCATCAGTTACCACCGCCATCGTGCTTACATGGTTTTTTTCTGGTGGAAGAGAATTATTTATCTTTATTCTTCCTTGTAATATAACCAAGAAAAATGAAGAACAAATTGAGAGTATCATGCATTTGCAGGAAAATGGGAGATAACACATTTCTTTGTGTAAATTAAAATTATTTCTTTGTGTTTCTTATGTAAACAAAGTAGATCTATATCAATTCTTCTCTGTAGCCGGCTCGTTTCTGTTTCCTTCCTCATCTAAAGGATGGTGATAATGGTTTTCTACTTTTAAGATTATGACAATGAAATGAGGTTAAATGAGATAAAATAACAAAGCACTTAAACAGGGCTGGGCACATAAGAAGTACTCAATAAATATTAAATACTACCCTTACTACTACTACTACTACTACCACTATTATTGTTCGTACCTACTTACTCCCGTGGGCATGTGAATTTCTCTAGCTGTTCAAAGACTTCACTGGAAATGTTCCCCACTTATCTGCCTGACCTCTATTTATTTTTAGGTCTCAGTTTCAACATCATTTCCTCAATGAGGGCTGCCCCAATTTCCTTGTCTGGGATGGGACCTCTCTGTATGTGCATCCTTGGGGCCTCCGCTTACCCCTTTACAGTCATCCTCAAACTTGATAGCTATCTTGTCCATAAGACTCTATGTCCTGTAAGAGCAGTGAATGGTTTCTACCTGAGCACTAGCTTTGAGCACTGGTAGAGCATCGGCATGCACAGTATAACTGAATAAATGAATGGTTCAGTAGAAAGACTATCAGTACCAGCAATCAGGATACCTGGGTTCTAGTTCCTCCTTTGTGACTAATGAACTGAAGATATTAATCCTGTCTCTTCACCTCTTTAAGTCTCTCCTTGTTTGTAAAAAAAAGAATGGGGGTGGAGGTGGCACATAGACAAGACAGCATCTAAAATCCCTTTCACAGTTAAAACACACTAAATCTTCATACATAGTCCAAAATTAAGGATTCGCTTCAATACTGAACAAATGTCTAATATGTTCTAAGCATCCTTATAGTTACTTGGGCCAATCCACACAAAAGATGCTTTGACATTTCTTCTCTATTTTTTGTTTAAAAGTCTATGTTTACGGGCGCCTGGGTGGCTCAGTTGGTTAAGCGACTGCCTTCGGCTCAGGTCATGATCCTGGAGTCCCAGGTTCGAGTCCCACATCGGACTCCCTGCTCAGCAGGGAGTCTGCTTCTCCCTCTGATCCTCCCCCCTCTCATGCTCTCTCTCTCTGTCTCATTCTCTCTCTCAAATAAATAAATAAAATCTTAAAAAAAAAAAAGTCTATGTTTACTCCATATCTTAACAAAAGTTCACATGTAGAAGTTACTACACATAGTTGCCATAGAAAATGCAAGAAATGATTGTATGATGCTTGCCTTCAAGGACTTTACAGCCTAACAGGATTTGTGCTCATGTATTATAAAACACGAAAATATTCAAGACCAAAGGAAGGAAGGAATCCTACCACAAGTCAGAGAGGAAACATCACTTTCAGCTCTAGTGAACAGAAAAGCCTTGCCAGAGAAGGCATTGTTGAGCAAGCTCTGATTAGCAGGGTTCCCTCCTATTAGGAGCACGATGCCCCTAGTGCATATATGAGCATGGCCAGTACATGAAACAGTGCTAAAGACAAGGGATGCCTGACCTGAGGCAGTTCCATATCAACAGGCTTTAATACTGAGGGGTGCTTGGGTGGCTCAGTCTGTTGGGCCTCTAACTCTTGGTTTTGACTCAGGTCATGGTCTCTGGATTGTGGGATTCAGCCCTGTGACAGGCTCCATGTTGGGCACCGAATCTGCTTGAGATTCTCTCCCCATCCTCCCTCCCTCTCTGCTCCTGCCCCTGCTCCTCTCTCAAATACTTAAATAAAATCGTTTAAAAAAAATAAAAGGCTGAAAACCCTCTGACTACAGGGTGCCAAATACACACATAAGCATCTCCCATCAGTTCACAGAAATCCCACCTTTGCTTAACTGTAATTTTGTTAAGATT
Organism: Leptonychotes weddellii; assembly: GCF_054177405.1. Taxonomy (NCBI): domain Eukaryota; kingdom Metazoa; phylum Chordata; class Mammalia; order Carnivora; family Phocidae; genus Leptonychotes; species Leptonychotes weddellii. Next base: position 5,522 of record NW_028015012.1, read on the forward strand.
TAGGTTTGAATCCTTTTGAAAATACAGACTTCTAGCCCTGTTGGTGAAGATTCCCTCTAAGTTCTTGTCCAGATTTTCCTCTACAAAACTGAATCCAAAGCTAAATTTGACCAATCACACAACAACTACAGTAAGAAAAATGTTGAAGCTAAACTTTATAAAGTTTACTTTAAGAATCCCTCAGCCTTTATTTTTTTTAAGATTTTATTTACTTCTTTAAGAGAGAGAGCATGAGCTGGGGCGGGGGGAGGTGCAGAGGGGAGGGAGAAGAAGACTCCCTGCTGAGCAGGGAGCGCGTTGCAGGGCTCAATCCCAGGACTCCAGGTCATGACCTGAGTTGAAGGCAGACACTTAACCGACTGAGCCACCCAGGCAGCCCCTCAGCCTTTCTTTCATCATTTCCAGCAATCCTTTCCCTTCATGTCTTCCACCCTCAACCTTTCTTTCTTCCTGAAGGCATGCTGTCTTCACATGAGTCCACCTTCTCTTCTAATGAAATTAGTTAGCTACAAGAGATGCTCTGGAAACAGCCAATTGCTCTTAGGTATAAATGAAAGCCATTCTCAGAGTTTCTTGCACTTTGACTCATTATCACATGAAAGGTTTAGCACCTTACAAAAATATCAGCCCTTCTGGTACTAGAACAAGCTTCCCTTATTTATTGTCACAATAATTTAAATTCTGAGACTCTGGTCAAGTAACCAAAAATTTATGCATGATAATTTAAATCACTGGGGTATCCAAATTACCAGCCAAAGCTAAATGAGCTGCCATACTACCCAGGCTATTAGAAATTTGAGCCAATCTTGGTGTAATTCTGGACCAAACCTGTGGGAAAAGCTGCCCTTGATCAAAGTATCTAAGTTAACTCCTTTACAGGGTCCATGTATTTTAAATACCAAGACCATCCAAATCTGTTTTTTAAACTCAAATTGTAATACCCAAAGTGGTTCAAATAATAAAGCCATGTCTGAACAATACAAATGGGATTGGAGAACATCTCCTCTGATATCGGAACCCATCATTGTTCATTTTATTTTTAGATTGTTGATCCAGTTGGATATGTTAGAAAAATGGGAATATTGCTAAATATTAATGCAACATTTATACAACAAATATGTATTTAGATCTCAATATATCCCAGGCTGTCCCAAGCCTCTGGATCCTGAGGTGATGTCATGGAAGGGTATAGGGCATGGATAGAAACTGCTGAATGGAGAAAGTAGCTTCCCACTGTTCTCAAATCTTCCTACCTATATCTGAGAAGTTCAGCCCTCTGAAAAATAGGATCTTTTCTGAATGAGTTTTGGTGGAAATGGGGTTTGCTAGGGTTTTCATAAAGTGTCTGAGAAGAACAGAGCTTGGAAGGTTGACCCTTTTGTGGTGTCGAGATTCCATGTTCCACCAGATCAGGGGTTTGTGCTCCATATCAACCTGCAGCTGTAGAATCACCAAATGCACATTACATCCTCCCAAACACTCTCCTTCCCTTAAAGGATAATGTTCATCCAACTCAAACTTGGAGAGCGCAGACACATTCTTGCACCACCCTAGGTAAATCCTCTTTATTGGCTTTGTCCCCTGAGAACCAGCAGACTTCCAGTTGGAAATCACAAACAGAAAAGAGGTAGCTTCAGAGCCCATAATCCAAGGGTGTGATTTTTAAATTGGATTTGAACTAGGGATTTAATTAAGGACAAAACATCAGGTTGGATCACTTGGACACAAAAATACTTGAATGTTGGCAATTTCATGTGGTTCGATCATTCATGCTGACATTAAGATTCTGCCCTTGCAACACAGGGTTAGTGATATCTTTATCCACAGGTTCAGCAGCCTTGCACCTTGAAGGTCAACGCTTCTGGGTCTTCATGTGGTATATCACGAGTGAACACTAGCCCCAGTTATTCTGGGAAACACAGGTCAGCTGTTCTGCAGAGGCAGGAGCATATGGGAGACTTGATCCAGAGAAGATGGATACCCTAAATACACTCAGCACAAACAAAAACCCCAGTAGGGTGAGGGTAGGAGACCTCTAGGCACATTTTGTTAATTTTGTGTATATAAACTGATTATAATCCTTTGTCATTCATTGTGACTTATAATTGGTTCGAATTTTCTATTCCCCCCAAAAGCATATTCCCATAGTCTCATATTAGACATACTGCTAATTCTTTTCAAGTAGACTCCAATGTTGACAGAAGCTCAGGACTTCCAAAAATCCATTTAAGGAGTCAAAAAGGTGTGCTTGGTCTAGCACTTCAATACGCTGTCATCGTAGGAGTTGGCAACAATGCAAAAATTCAGATTTTTGGACAGTAAATACAAGCGTGTGATTTTGATAACAGAACTCCTAGTTATTCACAGAGTGTGGTTTCTGCTTTTGCAGTGACATTACAGATGGTAGTCCCTACTCACTCAAATATACAAAATAGTCAAAAATTATTCCCTACAATGAAAATTTTTCAACTATAAGTATATATTGTAATTTTCATGAAATGCATTCTTATACTCCTGGTCCCTTAGCAGCCAAAATACTTACTTACATCTTTAAAAAAAAAAAAAATCTTAGGTTATATTAGCTTCACAGTTAATTTTGTACATTTTCCTTCTTTTTGTTACCCCTCCATCTGTTCAGATAAGCATGGCCAGGAGCGCTTCCTATATCAGGGGGAGTGTTGGGAGAGCTGCCCAACAGGCCACTACCCTGCCGAGGGGCACACCTGCCTGCCCTGCTCAGACAACTGTGAGCTTTGCCACAGCGCACACATCTGTACACGATGCATGGGCGGCTACTTCATAGTGCCCACCAACCATACCTGCCAGAAGTTGGAGTGTGGACAAGGTAAGGCTGCTCTGGGCCACTGTCTTATATCAGGAGGTAGCATGAGGAGCTATGCCTAGATGGCTCCAAGATTTGAATTGATCTCCTGGCTTTAATGTTGGCACCTGGGATGACTTTGTGTGACTGCATGTCCAGTGGGGACAGTTGATGTCTCCTCCTCTCTTCCTCCACACACCTTTCTCTGGGTCTCTTCAGACACATTCCAGAGACATAGGAATATAGCTAATCACAGAGAAATTGATATTAATCAAGGGTTTGTGGGCAGGGTAAATGGAGAGAAAATCAAATTAGAACCTGAAGGTCCTGACCAACAATTTTCTCCCTCCCAATTACAAGTTATTACTAGTTATGAGACCCTGTGCAAAATCAGTCTAATTTCTCTATGCCTTTTTTTCTTCATGTGTGAAAGGGTGAGCATTGCACCAAGCTGTTGCAATGAGAAAAAGCTTACCTAAAGCTACTTGAAAATATTAAGTGTTCTGCAAATCTTATGTGTTATTGCTAGTGCCCAATTCCTTATCTTACATGGGAAGAGGGAGATTAAAAAACAGGACTTACAGTTTTTGTTCTTTTCCATGTAAGAATGCTACAGACTGTCTCTGCTCTGTATAAGAATTATGCCTGGTCTGGTGCTAAAAAGAGTTCCAAGATGTTTCTAGAATAATTAAAACACTCATTCCTTTTTCTGCTTTATGTTTACTAATGTAGTATAGGATTTAAAACTTAAAAAAAAAAAATTTAGGAAAGCAGATTTAAAAAGACAGAGTCTGTTCATTTATATACCCAATTCCATATTCCCAGAAGTAGAACTCATTTTTTTAGTAAATAAAATCTACCAGTTGATGACAAAGCTAGATGCATGGCATATAGTCCAACTTGTTCTATTTGTACCAATCAAACTGATACAATCTGTTAAATTAATGGAAAGAGATAAGAAGGGGGATTCAGGGTGGAGGTGTAAATAGGCTCTGAACACCTCTCCTTCTACAGATAAAATACTTTTATAGCTACATGCAGAATAATTTTCCTCCAAAATGGACCTGAGAACTGGATAAAGTGCACCTCTACAACAAAAGATAAAAGAAACACATCAAGGGGAACCTGGGTGACTCAGTCCATTAAGCATCCAACTCTTAGTTTTGGCTCAGGTCATGATCTCACAGCCATGAGATCAAGTCCCACATCAGGCTCTGTGCTGAGTGTGGAGTCTGCTTCAGATTCTCTCTCCCTCTCCTTCTCCCTCCCCTTCTGCTTCTCCCCCCCCACTCACTTGCATTCTCTCTCTCTAAAATAAATAAAATCTTTTTTAAAAAGAGAGAGACACACATCAAGACACAGAAAAAATATCCAAAGAAATAACGGCTAAAAACTTCTCTAATCTGGGAGAGGAAACAGATATCTAGGCCCGGGAATCCCAGAGAATTCCAAATGAGATGAACCCAAAGAGAACCACACCAAGATATATAATTAAAATGGTAAAAGTTAAAGATAAAAAGAGAATCTAAAAAGAGGTACAGAAAAACAATTTATTTAATGTACAAGGAAAAACTCATAAGCCTACTAGCAAATTTTTGAGCAGAAACTCTATCCAGGCCAGAAGGGAGTGGCATGATTCAAAGTGCTGAAAGCAAAAAAATTTCCAACCAAGAGTTGTCTACTTGCTAAGGTTATCATTCAGAATGAAGGAGAGGTTAGGAGTTTTCCAGATAAGCGAAGGCTAAAGGAGATCACCACTAAAACAGCTTTAGAGAAAATGTTAAGGAGATTTCTCTAAACTGAAAAGAAAAGACACTAATAATGTGAAAAGATATGAAAGTATTAATCTTGCTGGAAAAGGTAAATATATAGTAAAGGTAGTGAATCCATCACTTACAAAGCAAGGTTAAGGTCAAAAGACAAAAATAGTAAAATTAATTAAAATTAAAATAATTAAGGATGCATAAAATTAAAAGATATAATATGTATCATCAAAATTATAGAATGAGGAGCTTTGGAATGTGTTCAAAATTAAGTTGTTATCAACTTTAAAAAACCTCTTATATACATGGGATATTATATGTGAACCTCATGGTAACCACAAAGAAAAAAAACTTAGAGTAAATATACAAAAGAAAATGAGGAAGGAATCTAAATATAACACTAAAGAAAGCCATCAAACCATAAGGGAAGACAGAGAGAAAAGGAACAGAAAGGAACTTCAAAAAAAGCCAGGAAACAATTATCAAAATGACAATAAGTACATACTTATCAATAATTACTTTATATGTAAATGGACTAAATTCACCATTCAAAAGACGGAGTAGCTGAATGGATTAAAAAAAATCTATATGCTGTCTATAAGAGACTCACTTCAGAAATAAGGACACACACAGACTGAATGTGAAGGGACAAAAAAAAATTTCGTGCAAATGGAAATGAAAAGAAAGCAGGTGTAGCTATACTCATATCATACAAAATAAACTTTAAAACAAAGACAATAATGTATAGGAATACCACTGATTTCTGTGAATTGATTTTATATCCTACCACTTTACTGAATTCCTGTATGAGTTCTAGCAGTTTTGGGGTGGAGTCTTTTGGGTTTTCCACATAAAGTATCATATCATCTGCAAAGAGTGAGAGTTTGACTTCTTCTTTGCCGATTTTCTTTCTTTCTGTTGTCTGACTGCTGAGGCTAGGACTTCTAGTACTATGTTGAATAGCAGTGGTGATAGTGGACATCCCTGCCTTGTTCCTGACCTGGGGGGAAGCTCTGTTTTTCCCCATTGAGAATGATATTCACTGTGGGTTTTTCATAAATGGCTTTTATGATATTGAGGTATGTACCCTCTATCCCTATACTCTGAAGAGTTTTGATCAAGAAAGGATGCTGTATTTCATCAAATGCTTTTTCTGCATCTATTGAGAGGATCATACGGTTCTTGTTCTTTCTTTTATTAATGTATTGTATCACATTGATTGATTTGCGGATGTTGAACCAACCTTGCAACCCAAGACAGAAGAAAGAAATTAAGGAGTCGATCCCATTAACAATTGCACCCAAAACCATAAGATACCTAGGAATAAATCTAACCAAAGAGGCAAAGAATCTGTACTCAGAAAACTATAAAA
>NW_028015013.1:0-755 GCF_054177405.1 Leptonychotes weddellii
CTGCTGCTTCTTATTTTCCGTACCCCTCATTCTCCAACTGGTGTTATAGCACAAGAAGACAAACCTCTTGAATGGGTGACTTTACATACAAAAACTTCTGGAACTGTTACTCCATATCTATCTCTTGTCGCTTCACTCATTCTCCAAGGACGAAAGCGTTCTATTCAAATTCTAGGTTTTGACCCAGCGCTCATTGTTTTACCTATCTCTTCCACATCTTTTAAGGAAGTCCTTCCCTTCTCTACTGATCTGCAAATATCTCTTGCTGATTATACCGGGCGCATAGGTTGCCACTATCCGTCAGGTAAACTATGGGACTTCCTGAAGTGCACTGCCTGGGTTATAAATCCCGTAGTTCGTAACGCCCCAATCCCCTCAGCTCCTACACACTGTATTGATGACTCTTCCTCCGGGGGCGCCCGAGTCTGGGACCCTGCTATTCAGTGCTCCATAAAAACCCCTTACACTTCTGCTCAACAGGTCAAACTTGCAGCTTTATTGTTCTTATTGCAGAATGTTCATTATCCTATAAATATCGTATCTGATTCCGCTTACTTAGTTGGCATTGTTGCGCCTTTAGAAACAGCTCTCATTTCCACAACTCATTCGATCATTAACCCTTTGCTTCAGGAATTACAATTAAAAATTCAATCTTGAACTCACCCTTTGTTCATTACTCATCCGCTCTCATTCTAACCTCCCTGGACCTCTTACACAGGGAAATCAGTCTGCTGATTTATTGGCTACTCCTATTT
>NW_028015014.1:0-755 GCF_054177405.1 Leptonychotes weddellii
ACCTTTGTTGGAAATGAATTTGAAAGAAAAAAATAGCCAAAAAAGCTATGTGGAGCACAATTTGGGGGAAATATAATATGGATTAGGCACTAGGTATATTATAAAATGATTGTTAATTTTATTAAGTGTGATAATTGACCTATTGATTATGGAGGAGAATTTCACTGTTTTAGGAGATGCCTGCTCAATTCTTATGATATGATAGCATGATATCTGCAACTTACTCTGAATAATTCAACTCAATAATTCAGAGAAAGAGACAGACAGAGATTGAAACAGAGCAAGAGAACAATACAGCAAAATGTTTGTAAATGTCAAAACAAGTTATTCCATACATGGCGTTCATACTAGCCTTTCAACTTTTCTATAGATCTGAAAATTTTTATAAGAAAAATGTTAATAAAAGGAAGGATTCTTAATGAATAAAATAATCTTTAAAAACTCATAATAGAGAATATCATTTAAAATAAGATAGTATCAAATATTTTTAAAATAATATTATTGAACATGCTAAACAAAGCCCGTGATTCCATCCACAGTGAGCAACACAGCGTACCTGGTGTCTAGTCCTGCTCTCCTCTGCCCTATCCCACTCCCCGCAGCCAAAAAGATCAAGTCATATTATTTTTTTTTCCTTTTTTTTTATTCTTATGTTAATCCCCATACATTACATCATTAATTTTAGATGAAGTGTTCCATGATTCATTGTTTGTGCATAACACCCAGTGCTCCATGCAGAATGTGCCCTCCTCAAT
>NW_028015015.1:0-755 GCF_054177405.1 Leptonychotes weddellii
AAAAAAAAAAAAATAATAATAATAATAATATTATGTAGAAATCAAGCCTAGACCTGGAACGAAAATCTGTATATTGTCTCTCTCTCTCAAATAAATAAAGAAACCTTTAAAAAAAAAAAAAAAAAAAAAAGAACTGAGAGATAGACAAATTATTTCTACTTTACCCTTTTGTATTATTTCACTACATATCAATCTGTGCAGGCTGCAGTAAAAAGTTAAAAATGAGGCCTGGGAAAATAAATATTTAACCTAACATAGATAAGGATCAAGAAAGTTTCTCAACTGGAAATAATCTAACCTAACTCCCATCTAGAGGAGGGACTTACATGTCCCCCAGAGTGACACAGCCAGTCAAGACAGATCCTAGGAACTAAAACCCAGACCTTCTAACCCCCAATGCAGGGGATTTTTCCACTGTAGCCTCTGCATTGTTAAACTGTTTATAGCCTTTATAGTTTCTGGATTTCTTATCTTTATGATGAAGATCTTACCCACTCTTTTATTACGTAGTCTCTTATAGTTTCTCATTGCTAAAGTTCTTAACAGTGGTGGCCACCCCAGGGTCCTAGACTTTGCTATGAGTGAGAAGCCAACCTCTAGAGACCAACTGTCAAAGAACAGGGGCTTGGCTCTCTCTTTTTCAGAGCATACCACACTCGTGGCCAAATGCAGATTTCTCATCAAGACATTTAGCACTGCAGTCAAAGCTGTGAAGAATGCTAACGTTGGAATGCAATGGGGAGCTGCTAAAATTT
>NW_028015016.1:0-755 GCF_054177405.1 Leptonychotes weddellii
AAAGTGTTTTCCAGAATCTGCAGAACTCTTTTCTACTTATGATAGACTGTGTTTTCTAAGGAAAACCCCGTTTCTCGTATAATTATGATATTTTGGTATTTCTATTCCCTATTTAACATAAATTATAATATCATAAAAATAAAAGCCAAAATATCTTTAGAGATCATCTAAAATCTACCTTGTTTTATAAACGGGGGCGGGGGGAAGAGGAACAAGACGTTGGTTGACTTGTTAGAGTCAGAGCTCATTAGTGGAAATTCAACATTCTTTCATTCACAGTTAATCAAAGATCTTAGTTTACTTTTAGTTTTAAACCGTGATTTTTATTGTTTATATATGTGTACAATTTCCACTTATTTTAATGTGGGTTTCAAATTGTAGAGTTTAGTTTTCAACGCACATAAAGATACGCTTGTTGAAAGTCAACATGTAGTCAGAATATAAGGTAATCAAAACTGTTCATTTTAAATTGACTCCAATTCTAACTACCACCTGAAATTTCAAAACATAGTCAAGCAGTGATCTTTGCAACTCACATCTGAGATCCAAATGGCCTTGCAGATGTGAAACTGTCTGTTGCTATCAAAGAACAGCTGGAATCAGTTAATGAGTCAAGTCAGCATGAGCTCAAGCACTAGAGACTAGCATGTTTCCTCTGCATGGTACAGAACACTAAGAAAGGAGGAAGCGAGCCAGACTGTTGTAGGAGTGGCCCCATGAGTGACACAGCTGTGAGCATAATTAGGTTCATCTCC
>NW_028015017.1:0-755 GCF_054177405.1 Leptonychotes weddellii
GGATACAGATCAGGGCTCAAGACTGGCTGCTGCCTTTTGTTGGCAACGTAATTTGGGCAGTTCATCTACAACCAGCCTTTGATTTGTAACATAGAGCTAAGAACTCATGATTGATTTAGTTTCATTGATTGGGTGCTCAGGTGCTTGTGGAAATTAGAATGTTGTACTATCACAAACACAGTTCAATATGCAGTTCACAAGGTTGCTAAAGGAATCCTAAAATGCAAACTTGATCATGAGTCCCCTCTCCCCTCAACACCCTTTAATGATCTCCTTTTTCATCCAGAGTAATGCCGGATTCTTCTTTTTGACATTTCAGGCTGGCCACAGTCTGGACCCTATATACCTCTTTCAGATGCATCTCCTACCCTTCCTCCCTGACAGACCCAATACTTGATTCTTAAAATGCTGCTCCTTTGCACATGCTTACAAATTGAATTCCCAGAGAACCTTGTGAAATCACCTACTTAACAAGCCTCCAACTCTTACCATTGATTTTGTGCACATGAATTATAAATATTTAGATTTGAAGTAACATTAAAAAATGCCAATTTTGGGGGCGCCTGGGTGGCTCAGTTGGTTAAGCGACTGCCTTCGGCTCAGGTCATGATCCTGGAGTCCCTGGATCGAGTCCCGCATCGGGCTCCCTGCTCGGCAGGGAGTCTGCTTCTCCCTCTCCCGCTCCCCCCTCTTGTGCTCTCTCTCTCTCTCACTCTCTCTCTCAAATAAATAAAATCTTTAAAAAAAAAAAAAAA
>NW_028015018.1:0-755 GCF_054177405.1 Leptonychotes weddellii
TCAACGTGGGGCTCAAACCCACAACCCCAAGATCAAGAATTGCATGCTTCACTTGACTGAGCCAGCCAGGCGCCCCTCAACATATGCGTTTGGAGGGGACACAGACATTCAGACTATCAGACTTCTAGTTCTGGCCCTAGCTTATTGGTTAGCCCAGCTTGAGCTCTGCAGGCCGTCACCAAGGCATTTCAGCCAATCAGTGGTGGAAATGTCTGTCTCATGGAGTTTCTTAGTGATTGAACTGAATGTTCAAATTTATATTCCAAATCCTTGGGGTAAGCATATGAAGCAGGCGCAGCCTTGTGGGACATGTTTGTTTGTGTGTTAGGCAGTGAACACCACAGATAAACTCTGACTAAATATGGAGACGGGTAATTTGTAATAGAGAGAAAACCAACTCAAACCAGCTTAGGCACAAAAAGACATTTATCAGCGCAAGTATCTGAGGTGTCTAGAAATGTGACTTGTTCAAGCAAGCCTGGTCCAGTGATTGCAGTGTCATCCAGACTCTCTAACCATATGCTGCTTCTCTCTGGGTGTTCATCTTGTTGTCCCATTCTGCAGACAGAATTCTTTGTGTGATGGAGAATGGGGTCCAAAGCAGCACCAGATTCATTCCTTTGCAGGATGAGGTCCTGAGACAAGATCCTAGTTCCAAATGGTTTTTTTTTCCTGCTTTGTCAAAGATTATTTGACCATAGAGTTGAGGGTCCATATCTGGACTCTCTGTTCTGTTCCATTGGTCTATATGTCTG
>NW_028015019.1:0-755 GCF_054177405.1 Leptonychotes weddellii
AACTAAGGTCCTTTGCCAATGGAATGGTTAGGTTCTACGGGACAAGGAGTCAGGTGCAGGCTGAATCTGTAGGGGCCCCTGTAGTAGATCCTATGTGGGTAGAACATTAAATAGAAGCCTTGAAGGTCCTTCCAAATCTCAGGTTCTATTCCCATGATTCGTGGAGGGCAGCAGTATAAACAGCATAGATTTTTTTTTTAAAGATTTTATTTATTTATTTGAGAGAGAGAGAATGAGATAGAGAGAGCATGAGAGGGGGGAGGGTCAGAGGGAGAAGCAGACTCCCCGCCGAGCAGGGAGCCCGATGCGGGACTCGATCCCGGACTCCAGGATCATGACCTGAGCCGAAGGCAGTGGCTTAACCAACCGAGCCACCCAGGCGCCCTAAACAGCATAGATTTTAGGATAAGGATATTGCAGTTCAGTCCTGGCTCTGCTATTTAGAGGCTGGATGACCTTGGGAAAAGTGTTCCTGATCTGTAGAATGTGGCTGACCCTTCCTCTACCTCTTTGGGTAATCACAGGGTGCCCCCTGCCAGGCACATAGGGACTCAGTGAACATTAGTTCCTTCCCTCTCTCCCTCTAAGGGAATATACAAAATTCCAAGATCCCCTGATCCTAAGGTTCATAAAAGTGTTAAAAGTCAGTGATTCCAACAGAAATAGGTCAAACAAAACACGGATTTGGAAACCTCCTTTCCTGTCTCTCCAGAACACTAAGGCAATCTTCTCTCCAACCTTTGAGATGATATCCA
>NW_028015020.1:0-755 GCF_054177405.1 Leptonychotes weddellii
TTTTTCCATTTACACTGAGTTCAAAATCAGGCAAATTTAATTTGCCTGATTTTGGTGTCTTTCTCTCAAAATTAGGTCTGTAAGATTATTCTACCTTTTCATGTGGAGCAGTGTTTGGTTCTTTTTCATTGCTGTACAGTACTCTATTATGTAAATATACCAATTACCATATAGATGTACTAATCAATTCTATTGATGGCCATTTGGACTGGGTATTATGAATAAAGTGCTATGAATATTGTTTTGTGTGTCTTTTGGTAGACATAAGCACTCCTTTCTGTAGGTATATATAAATGGAGTTGCTGGATCATAAAGTAGGTACATGTTTAGGTTTAGTAGATATTACCAAATAGTTATCCAAAGTAGTTGTAGCAATCAACACTCCCACCAGCAAAATAAGAATTCTAGTTATTCTACCTCCTTGCCCTTAATATTGGCAGCCTTTTTAATTTAATTTAGTTTTAGCCATTCTGGTGGATATATAGTGGTATCTTGTGGTTTTAATTTGCATTTTCCTGGTGACTAAAGATAATTGAGCACCTGTTCATATCCTTGATAGTATTTGGATAGCCTATTTTGAGAAGTGTCTGTTTGAGAATGTTGACCAATTTTTATTTAATTGTCTTTTTCTTACTGATTTGTAGGAATTCTTTATCCCTTCTGGATACAAGACCTTGTCAGATTCGTATATTGCACATATTTTCTCCCAGTCTGTGACTTGCCTCTCACTCTCTCAGTCTTTTTTTTTTTTTTTT
>NW_028015021.1:0-755 GCF_054177405.1 Leptonychotes weddellii
CTAAGCATACACATTTTAATGCTTCTTCCACTATGGACTCCGGGAAGACATGGAATTCTTACTCACATGTGGATTTATATTTGCCTGGATCATGTATTTCCTGGTCTTCACTGAAGCCGTAGAGACAACTACTCCTGTCACATTTTCTCCCCAGACAGAATCCAGGATTACTAAAAATCTCACAAGCCATCTTGTTTTTGAAAGATTTACAACAAGATTTTCTGAGCAGATAAGTTGGATAGGTTAGCTCCAGATCTCTATCTGAAATGAACTCCTATACCATTTCAGGTTTATCATGGGCAATACCATCAAAAAGTAGCACACACAGCTTACTTTCATTGGCAGGAGAGGGCTTTGGCATGCTGCTTAAAGAGAAAATACCTGCAAGTCAGAGAATTATGATGACTTTTTTAAAAACTTTCATACTTTTTCAAGGTTTCCACTGAATCAGGGCCATTTAGCTCCACTCTCCACTTAATTGACTTTAACTTTCCTTTATGAACCTTGATACCAAAAACCTCACAGTAACCAGGAGTTTTAATTATTTCTCCCAGGTTCTGGGCAGGGATGTTTATTACCTTATTTTGCTCAATAATAATACTCCCTAAAGTGAAGGGGCAGTTCTGAAAGGGGCAAGGATTTTTCAAATTAGTGTTTTTTGTTTATTCCTAAATTGGCTAGGAACCAAATTTATATGTTGGCTTTCTGAAAATCACTGTTCTTTTGCTTTTGTGTTTGAAGAATACATCACCAGC
>NW_028015022.1:0-755 GCF_054177405.1 Leptonychotes weddellii
TCTAGACAGTGTTCATTGAACGGCAGGGATTGCACCCCTACCTCACACCGTATCTTATGCCAGGACCGGGTGACTGACAGCCCCTCATGTGTGCCCTCCCCTCTGACCTTTGTACAGGCTGTGCCCTCTGCCTGGGACACTGTACTCACCTTGTAGTCCCATTAACTCCTGCATGCCCTTCAAGTCAGTCTCGCCACCTTCCCCGACCAGATCCTTTCCCTGGCCGCTGCCCCATCCTCTGTCCCCTACCCCCAATACTTCCCCTGTCACAATACTGTTCTGCTTTCTTGCAGCGAGTGTGTGTATTTGCCTATCTTCTCCCTGGACTGCCAGCTTGGGAGCATGGGACTGTGTGTGCCCTGCTCACTGCACTATCCTTAGCCCTTAGGACAGCACATCATAGGTGCTCAAATACTCAGAAGATGAACCAGTGGATGCGGATCACAGCCAATGTGTGACCTCTTAGTCCATTCCAGGGAGACCCAGAGATGCAGTGGGGGATGTAGGCTCCTTTTCTGGATGAAGTTTCCCACTGATCCTCTCTCCTATAGCCATCGTGGGCAAGAGAATGGCCCATGTCTACTATTTTTTCTGTCTCCCTGCACTCCCCTCTCTTCCTCAAATGGGGTTATCTTCTTTCTCAGTGATAAAAATAACATACACTCATTGTAAGACTTCTGAGTTACTCTTGTCTTTCAGTGTTCACACACCTATTCTATGTAAGAGCTATTAAATGAACACCTACTATGTGCCAG
>NW_028015023.1:0-11476 GCF_054177405.1 Leptonychotes weddellii
TTCTCCGCACGTCCTACTTTCCAGAAAGTGGTCGCTTTTCTGATGAGAGAGTTGTTGCTATTCTTTTCTTCGATCTCCTGTTGAGTTTGTAGGTGTTCAGAATGGTTTGATCCCTATCCAGCTGAATTCCTGAAAGGAGACGAAATTCAGGTCTCCTACTCCTCCACCATCTTGCTCTGCCCCCCCTGGCTTTATTCTTCTAAGTCAGTCCCTTTTCCTGCCTTGAGATCTCAGGGCCCAAGCTTCTTTAATCATGCTTGTATAAATTTCTTTTCATGGGAAGAGAAATTAAAAGCTCAAGCCTAGGAGAAGTCTGTGCATGGGTGGGAGGGGTGGAAACAGTTCCCATATGCAAAGATGCACATTGGGCACTCGGTGGATTTCTGGCTTTCTTTTACTCACCTTTTAAGGCCTGGGGCCAACCGTAGAGGAGACAGGGATTTTCAGATTACTCACTAAGGGGTCTTTATGTCCTCTAGAGGGAAAAATAAGTTCCCAGGACACAAGAGGAAGTTTCACCCAGAGATTTATAAGAACCCATAAGTGGCCCAGAGGAGCAGCTCAGGGTTGGGGGTGAGGGTCCCTTTCGGCTTGGCCTGGCCTCTGAAAGTGTGGCTTTTTGCTTTTGACTACTGAGGATGAAACCCATCTGTGATACTTTCTTGGAGCCAAGCTTCTCTGGACTTCATCCTTCATGAGTCGGCATCTTTAAAAGTCTGTTCCTTAGGGAAATGTAACCTCAATGTGGAAGGGCATGTATTTCTAATCCAGCTAGACCTAGTTGGGGATCTGGTTCCATCTTTTGCTAGCTGTATGACCTTGACGTTCAGTCATCCACTTAAAAACCATCCTGTAGTGCTGACTCTGGGCCAGCCACCACGCTGGGTTTGGGGATCAAGTAGTGGGTACCTTTCATTGCTCCCTTTGCTTTACTTTCTGGCCATGAGCAAGTCATCAGCTGGTTAACTTCAAAAATATATCAAAAAATTGGGCTACTTTTCCCCATCCTCTCATCTCTTTCCAGGCTGTTAGAATAAGTTCCTTGATTCTGTTCTTCCCTCTAATTATTTGCCTCAATTCATTATCTACACAGCAGCCAGGGTAATCTTTTAAAAACATGCACCAGATTAATATTCTTTTGTTAAACCCCTCCGGTTATGCTCGGACACACTGAGAATGAAGTCCAACCTCTCCTCATGGCTCACTAGGTCCTGCGTGGTCTGGTTTCCACTTCTCCTCTGATCACTTCTGACATCCTTTTCCCCCGCATCCAGTGGGCTTCAGTCATGCCAGACTTCTCTCTCTGCCTGAGAACATCGAGCTTGTCCCGCCCTGGGGTCATTACGCCAATTATGCTCTCTGCCTCGGATAATTTCCCTTACAAGTTTGAGTGGCTGGTTTCTGGTTGTCATTCATTCAGGTTTCAGTTCAAACGCTGTCCCTTCCCTGCTCCTCATGTCACATTCTATCCAGTCACCAGGTCCCCACCCTTGCCTCTTAGTTAGCTCTTCCCACAATTTGAAGTTATCTGGATTCGTTTACTAGACCAAGCTCCACGAGAGCAGGCATCATGCTGTTTCCTTCCTTGCTGTCCATCCAGTGTCTAGAACAGTTCCTGGCACAGAAGAGTAAATACTTGTTGAGTAAAGTTGCTTAATTCTCTGGGGCCTCAGTTTCTCCCTTGTCACACGGAATAATAATTGGCTAACGGTACAAGGTTGTAATTAGAATTAAGTGAGATAATACGTGTAGGGGAAGTACTTAGTACAATGCTTGGCTCACAATAAGCCAAATAATAGTTTGTCATTGTTTCCTTATAATTATTTGTATTATAATGTTCATTTCCATTCTCCCATCCTCTAGTACCTGTTCTTGCTCCTAATGATCCATCTGGAGTGTCATGAGCATTTGTCAGTGGCAGACGCTGACTGGTTAGATGCTTGCAGTGGAATCCTAACTTACTTCTCTCTTGACTCTGTTTTTCTGCAGGTTCTGCAGCTGGGCTCAGACATCCTTCCCCAGTACAAGCAAGAGGCCCCGAAGACTCCGCCTCACATCATCTTACATTACTGTGTTTTTAAGACCACGTGGGATTGGATCATCTTGATTTTAACCTTCTACACAGCCATCCTGGTCCCTTACAACGTCTCCTTTAAAACCAGGCAGAACAACGTGGCCTGGCTGGTTGTGGATAGCATCGTGGATGTCATCTTTTTGGTGGACATTGTGCTGAATTTTCATACTACCTTTGTTGGACCAGCTGGGGAGGTGATCTCTGACCCCAAACTCATCCGCATGAACTACCTGAAGACGTGGTTTGTGATTGACCTTCTGTCCTGTTTGCCATATGATGTCATCAACGCTTTTGAGAACGTGGATGAGGTTAGTGCCTTTATGGGTGATCCAGGGAAGATTGGTTTTGCTGATCAGATTCCACCACCCCTGGAGGGGAGAGAGAGTCAGGTACATGCCTCAAATCTCAGACCTTGTTGTCATGTCTTGAAAGTTGAATAAATGTGGGTGGTCAACAGAAGAGTCATTATGTGGGTGGGAACTGGCATGGCTGATGTTTGGAACAGAGGGAGCATGCTTGATAGATATTCTCGCCTGCTGTTTTTGTCCTTTGGAGGATTGGAGGCCCTGCATGTCTGTGAATGGGTGTGGAAGAGACCAGAGGCTTCCCTTTTATTTCATGTGGCGTGCAAGCCACTGGCTTGGGGTGGTGGGGCTGCAGACGCAGGCATGCATCGCCACTGTGCGGGTGAATCTTTCACTTGGTATGCAATTGCTGAATGTCTACCTATTGATTATTCTAATTATGGGGATTTTTCTGTCACCTGCTGCTGACTTTTGGCTGTTTCATAACTAATTAACTCCTGGCAACAGGGATGCTATTTTCCCCCCAAGTTTGCTTGCTTTTTTTTTTTTTCTTGGTAAATGTTGGAAAAAGAAGTTGTTTCTATGCTAAAATGAGTTTTGGCGGTGACCAATGGCATTCAGTCGTCCATACTCTCCCTTGTGTAAATTTGCTGAGGTAGTCAGGCTACGGCCAAGTCTGGCCCTGTGACTAGGAGGGGGGTAAGTACTATTGCTGGATGATGCTGCTTTGGATGGTTAGTCCTGCAAGCAGTGGAAGGAATGAAAAGGAGACAAATGCTCTGTAAGTGTGTTGGAATTAGGACATGCTCAAGCAGTCAATGAACGAATGGGTGCCTGCGACATGTTGCATAAGGAAGGGTCCACTGGCCTGGTTCAGGTGATTTTCTCCTTTGAAGAAGCGAGGACATCAAGTCATCGCAAAGGAAAATGTCAGATTCTTATCCAGCTTCAGTGTTCTGTGGGAGTTGTTCTTCCTTTTTCCTCCTGCCTCGTTGATCCTCCAAATGGATGAAGATAAGGTAGTTCGTCTGGTAAATCTTCAGCCTTATAGAGCAGTGGGCCCTCACTGCCTTGGATTACAGAGGGTCCCAGAAGTCTCAGTCTGGCTGGGGTGTTAACTGGGTGGGTAATTCAGGAAGCCATCTGGAAGTTGAGTTGAGGCAAGATTCACTCTCAGGGCTAGAGGGCTAGTGTAACTAGCCTTGAAATAATTGGAAGCAACAGCCAGCTCCCTGCCAAGACAAGGCCTGGCCAGTGTCTCCGACTTGCTGGGGACATAATGATGCCTCCTGGCCTTCCGGTCAGTATCAGATTGGGGGAGGACTTCAGCCGCTTCCTCGGTGGGAACCCAGCTACCTAGCCCTTCCCTCTCCAGAGAAGAGGAGCTGATGTTCAGATGCTCTAAACTCAGAACAAACCCTGCTTTTATCTGTGTGCTGTGTTTTAGTATACTTGGAAATCCCAGGGAATAGTGCTCTGGGTGGCTTGTGTGGATTTTGTAAGGGGATTAAATGAGTGAGACTGATCATTTACAAGAACAAAACATCCCTAAAGTGAATGTTGGGATTCTTTAGTGTGAATTTGAGGACACACTGGGAATGATATTTTTCTCTGTGAGCCCATTTCTAGAAGATTTTATGTTAGTTGGTGAGGAAAATATGATCATTTTGGCTTAGACAACGCAACGGAATTATTTCAACCTAAAAGAGCTTCTTACACACATATGGGAAATGAAATTTAACTTTAAAAAAAAAAACCTCTCGAGTTTTTAAAATAAACCATTTGCTATTTGGAGCAAAGGCATTGAAAATTTGCAGATAAAGAGAACAGTGCTCCGGTTTTCACAGGTTCTTGTTAAACACAGGCAAGCCATAAACATATTCGTAAATGTGTCAAGATTACCTTGTCGGTTAGCAAAGCAGAGAGCCTCCCCTCAAGCACTGTGTGTGTCACGTTGGAAGTCCTCTGCCATCAATTGTGAGTACCCCTGATGTGGTTTCCGATTTCCGCAGTCATGAAATAGGTTGGCGGATAGGAAAAATGCCAGTTATCCATAGCTTTCTAGTTGGAAAGGGTTCAGCATCGAAGTTCTCCTTACCATCTCTCGGTCATAAATAATAATATGAGTATTAAGGGGCTATTGTTATGATTTGCTTCCGTGAAGACTTGATTTTACGTTTAGTGATATCTATTTCAAGCTTTGGCTACCACCCGAAACAGTGCCTTTTCATAACATTGGTTGTGATGTGGGGGAGTCAGCGCCAGGGAACTGAAGATTTGGCTTCTGGCCCTTTGGTATCACCTGATAGCACAGCTGGGACTTCGTGCATGCCATTTAGCCTCTGGATCAGTTTTCTTATCTACACCTTGGGGATCATGCTATCTTTGGGCATTTGGGCAGTGGATTGTTTTGAGTTCCCTGCTAGCTGCAAAGTGAGTTTGGTGAGTTCTAAAATCTCATCTGCATTCGTCTTACCTCCCCGAGCTGATGATAAAAACAGGAAGCCTAGCACTTTGAGCTCCTACCTGCAGGGGGGATGGGAGGGAGGTGGGATGGGATGAGGGTTCAGAGACCAGGAGGACCATGAAGGTCATCCAGTTCAACCCTCTCAGCTCACAAATAAGGGAACAGACGCAGGGGGAATGTGACTCACTCGAGATGATACAGCAAATCATATATATGGCTATGGCAATAATGAGTCCCCTTCTGACTCCTCTCTATTCTTCATGGGACAGAGTGGATAAAATAGGGACAAGACGCTGATGGACACAGTTGAGTCAAAACTGACCAAGAAGCTTCCAAAGTCTGTGGCCCAGCCCTTGGCCTGGTAGTGGTGGGGACGTTGGGCACTGTGTACAATGAGGTGGGCCTCTGCATTCCCCCCCAGAACAGCTCTGTTGGTGATGAGATAGGCAGTTGAGGATGCTCGCGGAGGGACAGACCCAGCATGGTTTTCCAGGCATAGGCCTTTTGTTGAAAGGCACCATTAAATTAGTGGAAATGGAAGATTGGTGGGGCTTAGAGGAGGTTGGGGAAGGCACGAAGGGCGCCTCAGCTGTTGAACCTGGGTGTGGCTGGGTGGAAAAATTCCAATTAATGGTTTCCCATCCACTGTCTGCTGTCTTCTTGGCCATGCTCTGTTGTGGCGTTGCTAATCTAAGATTGCAACGCCCTCTGCTCTAGTCCCTTTCTTTGGGAGAGTGTGGGGAGGAAAAAAAATTATTGACTCATTTTTCATAAAAAATACATGGAGCTGAATCATCTCTGGTGTCCTCCTAATTATGCCAATGGACTTGTGTCCCAGTGGGACCACCAAAGAAGAGAGGAATGTGTGGTGGTGGCTTTGCCATCTGTGTGTGTGTCGGGGGACTGGGGCGTGGGTGTCGGGTGGGGGCTCTTGAAGTGAAAGGACTAGATCCACCCAAGGCTTGGGTCAAGAAAGAACTGGGTTAAATTGCTAATGCCAGCAATTGTGAATTCAGTCCTGTGGATGTCGCCCACCTCCGTGATGTAAGTCACACAAACGCGAGCCCTTTGGACTCAACTTGTTTCACTTATGTAGATGGCCTACATTTGCGTCATTCTCCAGTCTGTTGGTCATAATCTGTTTTGGAGGCTGTTTGGGAATATGTTTGCACATTAGTTAAGCTGGTGAGAGGACAAAAGGTCTGGCAACTGGATGAACTGAAGCTTGCCATGGGTCTGCTGAAGCAAAAGCCAGATGAGTTTTCTCAAGTGCTTAGCAGATTACTGGCCTGGTGAGCTTCATGGATTAAAGATGGAATTATTATTCACAAAACATATTCCTTTTCTCCAGGAAGCCTTGTTGCCTCCTGCCATTGGAGTGTAGAAGTGCCCAGGGGTGAATGGAGCCAATTAGGCTCCCTTCCAGGTCACAGTTCTGGGGCCAAGAGCTTCCTTCCATCCCTGGTTCTGTAACCTGGGACAGCAGCTGGTGGTGTTGACAGAGCTGACCCTTGCCAAGAGCCCACTCTCACAGGAGAGGCTCCCCGTAGAGCAGAACAGGAACAAGGAGTGGAAAGATGGATAGTAACAACAGCTTCCCTTTAGCCAGGGTGTTTAACTATCCTAAACATTTCACACAGGTTATATTTGTTCTGATTCTTCTGTGGCAAGTCCCTCTGCCACCCAGCTGTGCAAAATTGTGCAAGCGTTTCATCTCCCTGGACTTTGTTTGCCTCACCTGCAAGATGGGTCCATCCCAGCTCTAACCTTGAGGCCCCTGGGCATCTGTTATCCCAGCATTGCAGCTAGGGGAAAGAGCCTGGCTGTCCAGGCAGTGAAGCTGAGCTTCAGGCTTCTGACTTCTGGACCTGTGCAATTTTCCCCAGGCAGGTCATGCTGCCTCATGACAGAATCTGGAGCCAGAGTGAACCAAGCTGTGCATTTTCGTCCCCGAGTCCACCTTTCCGAATTGTTCCCCGGCACGGTCACTTCCACTCCCCTCTGCACACAGCTGATAGGTGAGAAGTTTGAGCGGCTGGCGTGGACAAGCCTCCATGAAGGGCGCTGGTCCAGGGGCACAGGGCTGAGCAGTGAGGGTGAAGGTCAGAAGTGACTCCCAACGGCAGGTCGCCCCCCTGCTTTTCTCTCCTCGGCAGATGGGCTCCCTTCTAGGTTCTCCTAGGTTCACTGTTCCTGGCTCTTCCAGGCTTTTCCTGATGCCGAAAGCAAATTGGACCCCTGTGTGTTGCTCGTCCTGTTAATTTGTGGTCGTCAGTCCTAATCTGTGGTTTTGATTTAGGTGGACGGACACCAGTTTAATTTTCACGCAGGTGACTGGTCTGCTGTCAGCTGGAAGTCACGAGGTAGCCTGGAATTTGCTTCCCTCGAGTACCCGCAATAGAGGCCACATCCATGGCTTGTAGTAGCCATTAACATTAAGACTTTCTCAGAGCAATTTTAGGTTCATAGAAAAATGGAACAAAAAGCGCAGAGACCGCAGTTTCCCTATCACTGCCATCTTGCATTGGTGTGGTACATTGATTACAGCCAATATTGATAGATTCTTATTAGTTTAAGTTCATTGTTAATGTTAGGGTTTACTCTTTGTAGAATACATCCTAAGGGTTTTGGCAAATAGTTAATGACAGCTCCATCGTTATGTGTCATGCATAATGTTCCACTGCTCTAAACATGTCTGCACTCCCTACCTGTTCATCCCACCCTCCTCCCCAATCCCTGGCAACCACTGATCTTCTTACTGTCCTCATAATTTTGACTTTCCGAGGATGTCATATGGTTGGAATCATACAGTATGTAGCCTTTCCAGATTGGCTGCTTTCACTTAGTGATATGTATTTAAGGTTCCTCCACGTCTTTTCGTGGCTTGATAGCTCATTTCTTTTCATTGCTCAGCAGTATTCTGTTGAGTGGATGTACCATAATTGGTTATCTATTCAGTAATAGCAATTTAAAAAAATTACTGAAAGCCATTGGTTTTCAAGCCTGATCAGTGCAGGCCTTGTCCTGGGATTTCCTCCTCCTGTGGGTCTGTTGGACACGGAGAGTGGACAGGAGCTGAGACACTGGCTTGCAGCCTGTGTTGTCTCCTGGATAAAAACTGACAACCTTTAGCACAAGTTGTTAGTCTGATACTTAATGGACAGCAAGAATAATGTGCATGATACTTTCCTCACATTTCACTCTTTTCCTTGGCGTTTCTCTCTTTTATTTTGGTGCTATTTCTACATCCGATTTTGGCAAACAAAAGAGGACACACGCAGACAGACAACACACTATAGTTTTCATCCCCGTGTCTTGTTAGGGGCAGGAAGTGCTGCTGATGGGCGTGTTTCTCTTTTGCGGGCCTGCCACGGAGGCCAGAGGCCGAGGGCTGACCGCAGTGATGTTCCCAATGTTGCCACTGTCCCCATTCTAACAATGCTGTTGTCTCCCCCATCTTACCTACCAGGGGAATCCAGCCAAGATCTTTCCCACGTATTTTAATTAATTAATTAATTAATTAATTAATTATTTTTCATTATGTTCAGTTAGCCAACATGTAGTACATCATTAGTTTTTGTTGTAGTGTTCAACAGTTCATTAGTTGCATATAACACCCAGTGCTCCTCACAACACATGCCCTCCTTAATACCCATCACCCAGTTACCCTATCCCCCCACCCCGCTCCCTTCTGTAACCCTCAGTTTGGTTCCCAGAGTCCAGAGTCTCTCATGGTTTGTCTCCCTCTCTGATTTCTTCTCATTTCAGTTTTCCCTCCCTTCCCCTGTGGTCCTCTGCTCTATTCCTTATATTCCACATTTTTATTTATTTTTAAAATTCTTCTTCTTCCAAACTTGTGCTCATAGCGTGTGAAGGACCGTGGATGTCCTTGGAGAAAACGAGACTCAGCCACCCTGCCTCGTCTTTCAGTGCTTCCCTACTGTCCGTTCTCTCCCAGGCTCCTAGCCAACCCAAGTCCTGCGTCTCTTTTAAATCTCCCCCAACTTTTCTTGGTATCTCTTTAAGGTTGTTCCTTCTTTAAAGAGATCTTAGTGACTGGGGTGCTAGGGGATGGGAATACAGCTCTTCAAAGCTTGCAGTCTGGTGGGGGCTGCAGGTAATTGACACTGGCAGAGAATGTGAGATGTGCTGTTCCGGGGCTTAGCTCAGGGTGTTATGGCTTACTAATGGGGAGTACTTAGCTTAGTGAGAGAATCCAGGAAGGCTTCCTGGAGGAGATGACGGGAGTTAGTTTGGTGAGGAGTAAGAAGGGTGTTCTTGGAAGAGGAGAGAGCCTATGTAGAGGAGTTTGCTCTTAGGGCTGAGCAAGGCATACACTGTGTCCAAAGCAGAGTCAGCGTTCGGGGAGGGAGGCGTGGTGAGAGAGGGAGGCAAGATCCAGTGATAGAATCTCAGAGTCTTGCCAAGTTTACATTTTATCATGTGGTCAAAAAGAGACCATTAAGGGTTTCCGTTAGATGTGTGCCATGATCTGACTTTGATTTTGAAGGTGTATACAGGCAGCAGTGGTGAGAATGAGAGGAAAATATCCCAGGTCTCCCCTCCTCTAGTTCCCTTGAACCCACAGCTCTCAGGCTGTGCCCTCCACCCCTGCACTGAAGCAACACTACCTCCCTGCCCCAGATCTCCTATTCCTCTGGCCCTCACTCTTAATGCCTGGCCAAGCCCCTACCCCGAACCCTGATTGGAGCCAGTTCTCTGGCTCCTCTGGGCTGTGCCCTAGTGCCTTACCGTCCGCGGAGAACTCCATCACCGTGTAGACCCACCCCAAGTACGCTTGGATGCCTACCGTGTTTCTCCAGGCATGGCCCTCCAAGGCGGGTCCTTTGTTCCCTAACCCATTCAAGTCTGGCTGTTACCTCCCCCCCTGCTCTGAGCCTTGCTCAAAACTCAAGTGACTGTGCATGTGGGGGCTTATTGTTGGACTCTTTTATTATGTTCCATTGGTTTGTCTATTCTGATGCCAATGCTGCACTGTGTTAATTAGCATAGGCACGGTAGTAAGTATTAGAATCAGTTACCTGTGTTCTTTTGTTTCAAGACTGCATGTCTGTTTTAGATCCTTTGTATACCCATATAAATTCTAGAGTTGGCTTGCCAATTTCCACCCAAACTCAAAAAACCTGTTAGGATTTTGGTTGGAATTACATTAAATCTAAAAACCAATTTGGAGAGGGGAGCCTTGGTGGCTCAGTCGGTTAAGTGTCTGACTCTTGGTTTCAGCTTAGGTCCTGATCTCATGGGTCGAGATGGAGGTCCGAGTCGGGCTCTGCGCTCAGTGGGAGTCTGCTTGGATATTCTCCCCTTCTGCCCCTTCTCCTACTTGCATACATGCTCTCTCTCTCAAATAAATAAATAAAATCTTAAAAAGAAAACAATTTGGAGAGAATGGAAGTCTTAATATTGAGTTTTCCAAATGTTGGCCATAGAATATCCATTTATTTAGGTCTTCTTTAATTAGCAATATATTAACAAAATATTCTTAGCAATATTTGCTGCCATTCTTTTTTGTTCTTGCTGTTAAACTTATTCCTAGACACCTGGTATTTTTGGCACTCTGTAAATGGCTTCATTTCCTAATTGTTTTTTGCTGGTATAAAGTGTTTTTTGTTTATTGATTTTGCAGCAGAGTTACCAAATTTGCTTATTAATTTGAAGATTTTGTAGGCTACTTAGAATTTTTTACATGCACAATCATGTCTTTGTGAATAAAAACTATTTTACTTTTTTTTTCTCTGCAAAATTTATACCTTTATTTCTTTTTCTTGACTTAGTCCTGTCTAGGATCTACAATATAATGTTGAAAAGAAGTGGGTATAGTAGACATCCTTCTCTTATTTCTAATCTCACGGGGAATATGTTCAGTGTTTCAGCATTAAGTATATTGTTGACTTTCGTTGTTTGTAACTACTCTCTGTTAGATTAAGGAAGGTCTCTTATATTCCTGGTTTTCTGGGAATTTTTACCATTAACAGGTTTTGAATTCTACCAAATACTTTTTCTGTATCTATTGAGATAAAATGTTTTTTTCCTCCTTTAATTTATTAATGTGGTGAATTATATTGATTGACTTTTTAAAAAAAGATTTTATTTATTTGTTTATTTGATAGAGAGAAAGCACAAGCAGGGGGAGCGGCAGAGGGAGAGGGAGAAGCAGGCTCCCCGCTGAGCAGGGAGCTGGATTCGGGGCTTGTTCCCTGGGATCATGATTTGAGCTGAAGGCAGACGCTTAACTGACTGAACCACCCAGGTGTCCTGTTGATTGACTTTTGAATACTGAATTAACCCTGAATTCCTGGAATAAACCCTAGTTGGTCATGATGTCTTGTACTTTTTTACATAACTGTAAATGATTTTGTAATATTTAGGAATTTTGCATTTATATTCATGAGAGGTGTTGGCCTTTAATAATTTTTTTTTTTTAAAGATTTTATTTATTTATTTGAGAGAGAGAGAATGAGAGAGAGCGAGTACATGAGAGGGGGGAGGGTCAGAGGGAGAAGCAGACTCCCTGCTGACAGCAGGGAGCCCGATGCGGGACTCGATCCCGGGACTCCAGGATCATGACCTGAGCCGAAGGCAGTCGCTTAACCAACTGAGCCACCCAGG
>NW_028015024.1:0-755 GCF_054177405.1 Leptonychotes weddellii
GGCTTTGACAAGACAGGCTGGGTAGGTGGGCCGAGGTATCCTTCAATAAGAGACACCTGGGAGCTTTGATTGCTGGAGAATTCTGGGACCCCATTAGGCAGCCTGTCCAAATGGGGACTGACTGTCATCAGTTTAAAGCTTCCACCTCACAAAGACTTTTGTGGGTGGTCTTCCTTTGCCCTGGACAGGAGCAGATGGTTGGGGAATGGTGCAAACTCCACAGGCCTGGAGAGACCCAGGTGCCCAAGCCTTGTTGATAGGATGCATAGTACACATGCTTGGGCCCCAGAGGTCAGGGAAGCCAGGGACTGGGAACTTAAGTGTCAGGAGACACCAAGTCTCAACAACAGGCTCTTGGGGGTCTTTGACATTTGTATAACTCCAAGCCCTAGCTCACAGAAATATGCACATTCTCCCTGAAGGCAAAGCTGAAGAACCTGGACTCCATGGCCAAATTGGTGAGAGTATCCTCCACTAAAAGGCACCTGGAGTCTGGGGCACTGATAAGCCCCAACCCCATCAGGCAGCCAGTCCAAATGGAGACTGAACTGACTCTTGGTACTATAAAGTAGCCACCTCAGAAAGATGGTTGAGATGGGCTCCCTTCACACTGGAGGCAATATGGGTGGTTGGGGACCAGTGTTCCACAGGCCTGGAGGCCCTCAGATGCCTCTGGCTGACTGAAGGGTGCAAATTGCACAAGCATGAGCCACACAGGTCAGGATAACCAGGGAACTGGAACAGGGAGATGATGG
>NW_028015025.1:0-755 GCF_054177405.1 Leptonychotes weddellii
TGGGATTTGGCGAAACAAAACCCTGAAATCTCAGAATCATATAATCATTAATTTAGAGAGTATTGGAAATACAAACTGAGAATCCCCAAAACAGGACCTCAAGGTTGGAAGAATTCTTATACAGGTAACTTGTCCAAGGAGTGTTAGTGGATTAGGAAAGGCTCAGTTGTGCTCTTCTATATATTTAATTTATGTTTTTACATATATTTATATAATATTACATTCGTGTCTTTCAAATGTTCACTTTTATAATGTATCCTTCTATAATATGTATTAAGCACTAAACTTACTGATTGGCCAATATTTGTTAAGCACATACTGTGTACAGATACTGTGCTGGGAACTGTATCTTATCTATGGCGATACAACAAATTATCATGATTTAAAGAAAATGTATTATCGCATAGTTTTTGTATGGTAGGACTTCAGCAGTGGCTGGCTGGATAGTCTGGCTTAGAGTCTTTCATGAGGTTGCAGTCAGAGTGTCTGCCAGGGCCGTGGTCACCCGAAGGCTTGACTGTGGCTGGAAGATCCACTGTCAAGTTGGCTCATCCACATGACTAGCCGTTGACAGGAGGCCTCAGGCCCTCTCCGGGTGGACTTCACCACAAGGCTGCTTGATGTCCTTAACAACACGGCCGCCAGCTTTCTCAGAGCAAGTGATCCAAGAGGACAAAATGGAAGTCACAATGTCTTTTTTAACCAGGCCTTGAAAGTCACACTCCTGGAGCACCTGGGTGGCTCAGTCGTTGAGT
>NW_028015026.1:0-755 GCF_054177405.1 Leptonychotes weddellii
AAGGACTGGGTGGTTGGATGCTGTGTTGTCTCTGCCCTGTCCCGGCACCACGCACCTTAGGATTTCTGCTTCCCAGAGCTTGTGGCCCTTAAGGAAAGGGTTCTGATGTGATATCCAGCTTCCTCCAGGGCCTCAGTGAACACCTGGTCACACCTTCAGTATTTCTGCTGAGTGTGCCAAGAGTCTGGAAATCTTCTCACTAAATTACTAAATTTTGTCAGGCAAGGAAGGGAATTTTACTTCTACCCTTCTGTATTCTTAGCTGAGGCCTCTGTAATAAAAGACAGATTAACAAGAGAAAAACAGAATTTTATGAACATGTATACGTCATGTATACATGGGAGACACTGAGGGAAAAATGACTAACTCCCCTAGGTGGCTTAGAATTCAGGACTAAACATCATCTTAATAGGGAAAGGGGAGGAGGAGATGTAGGACTCTTAGGGGAGATTTTTGGGAAAGATGAATGGGCCCTTAGAAAAACAGATGAGAGGTATGATAGTTTGTGACAAAGTCTGTCTGGGTGTGGTGTCTACGTCTAGTCTCTCCTGTGATAAGAGTCAATCTTTCCCAGTTATGGAAACTTCCAGGAGGAGATTTATGACAATCGACTTCCTTTTGAAGGATCTGTCTTTAGGCAGATAAGGGGAGTTCAGAGAAAGCCACTCCCTGCATTTGCTGTTTTTCAAGTGCCTACAGCTCAAAATAATGTGCCAGAGTGGCATATTTGGGGGTGGCATGGTCTGCTACTCTCG
>NW_028015027.1:0-755 GCF_054177405.1 Leptonychotes weddellii
AAAAAAAAAAAAAAAAACAAGACAAAAGAGCGACCGCGAGAAAAAAACCTAAGTGTTTGAGTATCAACTGTCGGAAGCTTTGTGTGCTCTCTTTCGGGTGATGAAAACGTGTGTGGTGTTTTTCCCTAGTGAATCTGACAATTTAAATGTTTAACAACTTAAAACGTTAAAAATGCTTATTAATTATTAATTATTTTGGTTCTTTTTAAAATGCTACTTAGAGTTCCTATTAGATGCTTGGTATTTACATATTCTTACTGGTTAATATTATTGAATGAGATATTGTCAGACTAATACCTAAAATCATGATGTCTGTGGTGCTGTAAAATTTATTCTACGATGTGGACAGTTTGGAAACGATAACCATCTTTGATGCTCTGGATCTCAAGGTGAGCGGCGAGTGTTGAGTAGAGGATATCATTGGACCTGTTCGTGAGGGTTGTAGGCTGCACGGGATGGAAATTAGAACTCACACAACTGTGCCTTGGACGTGGATTTGAAAAAACTTAGGACTTGCAGCATCAAACAGTGAAAATGATTTGGTATGAAGTTTCTGGGAGATCTGATTTTCATACCGAGGTTTTATAAGTAGTTCTTATTTCTATATTTGGATCAATGAAAGACCTCAAGTTTATATGTAAAGACATACTGCCCTTAGCCGTACGATTGCAGCCTCCCCTTTTTGTCACTGATTAACCTCTATTCAAGCGCCTGTGTCTTCTCACCTTGTTGGACAATGTTGTCGGACTAATGTT
>NW_028015028.1:0-755 GCF_054177405.1 Leptonychotes weddellii
CCTGCAGGAGAGGCCCCCACACCGCCGCCCTCCAGCAGCCATGACAGACGCGGGGGAGCCAGGGCTCTGCCCAGCACCCCCAGCCCCACCAAAGCCCCAGATGTCCCCCACCTCGGAGACAAGGGCTCTTCTTCGTCCTAGGGCCCGTCATCCTTCGGACAATGAGAGCAGAGGGATCCGTATCTAGAGGAGGCCGGCAGGGCGTCCCACGGAACGTCGTGTGCCCATCTCTGCTTTGTCGTCTAGGCTTACCGGCGGACCCCCACCTAGAACAGAGGCCCGTGGGGCACGGACATTTGTCTGCCCTGTTCCCTGAATTATGCAAAATGTCTAGAAGGGGCTTCCTGTCCATTTGTGGAGTCGATGAAGCCCAACCAGCACCTTTCAGATGTCTGAGTGGGTCTGGGGCCCCTCTGCCAGCCCCCGGGGATCCCTGCTCTGGCTCCACCCAGGATGGGAGCCCCAGATGGAATCTGAAACCTCGTCACAGCCGGCAATGCGGCTTTGCCCCGGACACAGGACACCGAGGCGTGGGGCAGAGAGCTCCTTCACGGTGGAGAGGAACTGCCTCAGCCCCAGGCCACCCTCCCCGTGGGCCGGCCACAGGGTCGGGGAGCGGTCCCAACAGGCCCGACGGCAACCCCGTGTGTGGGGCCTGGCCTCGTGGCACGCAGGGTCCCCAGGAGACACCTGAGGTTCAGAGAGGGGACGTGCCAGGCCCGAGACACACAGCCCGCAGGTGAGGGGGAGCCTCC
>NW_028015029.1:0-755 GCF_054177405.1 Leptonychotes weddellii
ACTGGTGTGCATGTTCTTATACTTTAACTACCTTGTACATTTATCTCATAAAGTCTTTTGTATAGGTGTATAAAAAGTGTCATTTGGTATATGCCATTTCACCTCCTTAATAAGTTAAAATGTCCTAGATCTACATGTATCAGTATGAACAAATCACTTATCACCATTTTAACTATTTTATTAATTATTCATTCAATATCTGCATCCCCTTCTAGATTGCAAACAAGCAAGGGTTTGATCATACTCATTAACTATCACATATCCTAAGTACTCTGTAGTATCTAGCATGTATCATGCAAGAGACAAATAAATATTGGTTGAATGAAGAAGCAATTAGTGAACGAACAATAGGATAATGCT
Organism: Leptonychotes weddellii; assembly: GCF_054177405.1. Lineage (NCBI taxonomy): Eukaryota > Metazoa > Chordata > Mammalia > Carnivora > Phocidae > Leptonychotes > Leptonychotes weddellii. The sequence goes on from NW_028015029.1 coordinate 361, forward strand.
AAAGCTAATTTATATAAAATCTGAACTACTCCATCCAATTAAATTGGCTAAATATCTTAAACTGTGTGCTGCTTAAACAAAAACTAGTGAAATACTGAGATATAACTGGTTCTTAATAGGAAAAAAGGAAAAAAATAATTTGAAAAGTTACACATTTGCATTTATATAGCTGGATCTAATCTTAGACATTGGTAGAGGATCTATGTGTAATGCCAGAATTGAAGAGGAAAAAACTCAAACAAGAGGAAAACAAAATTCTTGGTATATAGAATAAATGAAAAGTTGTTTGATAACTATGTAAACAGGGACAAATAATACTGAATTGGAGACCTAAAAACCAAGAAATCAGAAGAGTCCTGGCCACTTTCTTAGAGCCACTTTAGTGGAAAAGCAAC
>NW_028015030.1:0-755 GCF_054177405.1 Leptonychotes weddellii
GGGGTCTGTTGTGGCTGCAGAAGATGCTGCTCTTTCCCACCAGGACAGAGGAAGAGGAGGAGGGGGAGGAGGGGGAGGAGGAGGAAGAGGGGGAGGAGGGGGAGGAGGAGGAAGAGGGGGAGGAGGGAGAGGAGGAGGACGAGGCTGAAACTGGAGAACAGTGCTTTCCCAGATCCCCCAGCAACCGCCTGCTGCCCCTCATGGCCAGAACGGTGTTACAGGGGCACAGCGGTGGGGGCTGGGTAAGGTTTAGGGGACTCATGACCATTGGGTCCCGTGAGCGAGAAGGAAGGGCATGCCCTGGGTGGACACCTGGTGGTGTGTGTCAGAGTCCAGAGAACTGGCTCAAAAGATTGGTTTTTGTGCAGAGGACACGCACAGTTGCTTTCAGTCAAAGGTACATAATTCATATCTTTGCAGATGCAAATTCCTGCTTTTGCGTAATGAAGGCAACCAGACCACATGATTCTGCCTGCAAATATTCCACCGGGCCCCGAGCTGCCCCAGAGAACCATCATGTGGTTCAGATTCAACAGAAATCCCCAAATCTCCTCCATCCTGGGGGTGCACAGACATGCTCTCCGCAGGGGCCTGGGTTGGCTGCTTTTCTGGGCCCAGAACGGATCAGCCCGAGCCCTGGTCGCCTGGGCCCACGGAGGCTCAGCGGTCCCTCCATCTGCAGACAAGCCGGCGAGGTATGAAAACCTCCTCGTCGGCCAGGGAGCCTGGGATCATCCTCCAACAGCTCCAGCCTG
>NW_028015031.1:0-755 GCF_054177405.1 Leptonychotes weddellii
TGTTCTCCTACCTTTTCCTCGTCTGCTACTTCTCTCATTTTGCCCTTTAATTGTGGTGGTTGTCCATGTGCTTTCCTAATAAAAGCTGCCTCTTGAGTCAAGCTGGTTCCTTCACTGGGCCTGGACCAGTTTTGCTCAGATTTCCTTAGGCCCTTGACTTAATGCACCTACTTGGATATACTGCACTTTCCTATTTTTTAAATTCATTTTTTTACTTTATTTATATGGGGCTGGGTTTTTGGTATCGGGGATGTGGTGGTGTCTCGTGTAGTTTACATTTTAGTGGGGAGAGAACAATAAATGAACAAGTAAACATATAACTACAATTGTGGTAAGTGCTCTTAAGGGGAGTAAAGTGCACTGATAGAAAAAAGGGAGCCTGTTTAAACGTAAGGTGGCCTGGGAAAGACTTTCTGAAGAAGGTGATATTTAAGGCAAGACAGGAAGAGTGGGAGGAAGATGGTGTGGGTGGTAGCGAACATTTATTTAATTTTTACTTCAGGTTTATACTTTATGTGGATTATCTCATTTGATTTTAGGACAGTACTACAAAGTAGTTTCTGTTAATGTTACAGATGAGGGATCAGAGGCTCAGGGAAAAGATTTTTTTTTTTTTTTTTAGCTTGGAACTTTTTATTTCAGTTCATGGAGTGATTGTTTCCATGACTTTTTTTTTTTTTAATTTTATTATGTTCTGTTAGTCACCATACAATACATCATTGGTTTTTGATGTGGTGATCCACGATCCATTGTTT
>NW_028015032.1:0-755 GCF_054177405.1 Leptonychotes weddellii
CAGAACTTTTCATGTCCCTGTATCTTTACACATGTGGTTCTCTCTTCTTCAGGTTCCCTTACTCCCTTCTCTGCCTAGAAAACTCATTTTCACTCTTCCAAACCCAGCTCGTTCTCTGAGGCAAGAACAACAACATCCTGTTTATTCTAGCCCTTATTTATCCCTTGCATTATAATTTCTCTGAGACCTGTCTGGCTTCCCACATTCACTCACTATATTTTGAATTCCTAAAGCATAGGAACCACATGTTATTTGTAGTTAGAAATTTTTGCCCATTTTACCTCTCCTTGCCACACCCCAACCCCACACTATATTTCCTACCTGGGCAACTCCTATTCAACCTTAAAAACCCAGATTGACTAATACTTTCTAAAAGAAGTGCTTGCTACCTCCTCTCAACCGAATTATTAACTTCATCTTCTGTAATCTCTCAGGATCTCATTTGTATCTCTAGGACAATGTCTGGGTGTTACAGTGCAATTCTGTAGATGGTACACCAGTCTTTCAGGGCTGGATATGAGTTAAATCATCCTTGTCGTAGACCAGTTCCCCAGCACCAGACCCTGAGATGACAATTCACATGAAACGATTTATTCAGGAAGAGCTCTTAGAAGAAACTCCTGAGAAGGGAGGGGAGCAGGTCACAGAAAAGGAAGAAGTCGAGCAAGGATGGGATGAGGGGCAAGGTCTCAGAAAGAGTATCTTTAGCCTAACCCTTCAGGGAGCTCTGGAATGTTACCCCTCACAATTTGTCC
>NW_028015033.1:0-755 GCF_054177405.1 Leptonychotes weddellii
TGGAAGAATTACAAATGGACCCCCGTGAGCACAGGTGTGCATATTGCCATCATCACTTTAGATGTTCAGACTCATTCATTCTCATTTCGTTCACTACAACTGATCCTAAAATTAAGGCAGACTGCCACCCTCTGTGTCCTAAACTGTGGACAAGATTAAAGGCCATCAGCATAATTTCCTAATATTGTCTTTGAGTTAAAGTCTTAAGACGTAACTTTAAAAAATAAAAACATGTTATAACTTTAGAAACAGTATTATCAAAGACTGATTCCGTCCCACTTAGAGCATCTTTTAAAGAAAACAAAGTGTAACGTGCAACGTTTTTTTTCTCAATTCTTTCCAAGCACATCTTAATAGCTCTTGTCTCTCCCTCATGGTTTTAGTTAGAATCCTTTTTCCCAGCTCACCCAGAATCCTAATCTTTGAAATGGAGAATTTGTGAATGATCCTGGAACATGGGACTCTTCTGACATCGAAAGCTCATGATGTCCTCCTCAGAGAAATCAGGTGGAGGGGGTTGGGCACAAGGAAACTCCTGGGCAGGAAATTATTATTTGCTGAGTGATTTACCATCTTGCTGGCAGCATGAATCAAGCTCAGCCCCTCCCCTCCAAAGCTTAAAGTCCAGTGTAACCGGAAGGGAGGAAGGCAGCTTGGTCAAGATGAGAGTCCAGTATGATCTGGTCTGAGTGAAGATATGGAAAGTGTATCCCAATTCTGGGTATTGAAACCTGCATCATGAAGGAATGTTTGCT
>NW_028015034.1:0-11473 GCF_054177405.1 Leptonychotes weddellii
AAAAAATCTTTTTTTATTATGTTAATCACCATACATTACATCATTAGTTTTTGATGTAGTGTTCCATGATTCACTGTTTGCTTATAACACCCAGTGCTCCATGCAGAACGTGCCCTCTTTAATACCCATGGGGATATCATTTTCAGTGGGGGAAAATGATAGCATTTCCCCTAAGGTCAGGAACACGGCAGGGATGTCCACTATTCCCACTGTTGTTCAACATAGTACTAGAATTCCTAGCCTCAGCAATCAGAAATAAAAAGCATATAAAAGGCATCTGAATTGGCAAAGAAGAAGTCAAACTCTCTCTTTGCAGGTGACATGATCCTCTATGTGGAAAACCCAAAAGACTCCATCCCAAATAGCTAGAACTCATACAGGAATTCAGCAAAGTGGCAGTTTATAAAATTAGTACACAGAAATCAGTTGCATTTCTATACACTAACAATGAGACAGAAGAAAGAGAAATTAAGGAGTCGATCCCATTTACAATTGCACACAAAACCATAAGATACCTAGGAATAAACCTAACTAAAGAGGCACAAAGCATCTGTAGTCAGAAAACTATAGAACACTCATGAAAGAAATTGAGACACAAAGAAATGGAAAAACATTCCATGCTCATGGACTGGAAGAACAAATATTGTTAAAATGTCTATGCTACCTAGAGCAATCTGCACATTTAATGCAATCCCTATCAAAATACCATCAACTTTTTTTACAGAGCTAGAACACATAATCCTAAAGTTTGTATGGAACCAGAAAAGACCCCAAATACCCAAAGGAATGTTGAAGAAGAAAACCAAAACTGGTGGCATCACAATTCCAGACTTCCAGCTCTATTACAAAGCTGTCATCATCAGGACAGTATGGTACTAGCAGAAAAGCAGACACATAGATCAGTGGAACAGAATAGAGAGCCCAGAAATGGACCCTCAACTCTATGGTCAAATTAATCTTCGACAAAGCAGGAAAGAATGTCCAATGGAAAAAAGACAGTCTCTTCAACAAATGGTGTTGGGAAAATTGGACAGCCACATGTAGAAGAATGAAACCGGACCATTTCCTTACACCATATACAAAAATAGACTCAAAATGGATGAAAGACCTAAATGTGAGATAAGAATCCATCAGAATTCTAGAGGAGAACACAGGCAGCAACCTCTGTGACCTCAGCTGCAGCAGCTTCTTGCTAGACACATCTCTAAAGGCAAGGGAAGCAAGGGCAAAAATGAACTATTGGGACTTCATCAAGATAAAAAGCTTTGCACAGCAAAGGAAACAGACAAGACCAAAGACAACCAGCAGAATCGGAGAAGATATTTGCAAATGACATATCAGATAAAGGGCTAGTACCCAAGATATATAAAGAATTTATCAAACTCAACACCCAAAAAACAAATAATCCAGTCAAGAAATTGTCAGAAGACATGAACAGACATTTCTCCAAAGAAGACATACAAGGGCAAACAGACAGACAAAAAAATGCTCCACATCACTTATCACCAGGGAAATACGAATCAAAACCACAATGAGATTCCACCTCACACCAGTCAGAATGGCTAAAATTAACAAGTCAGGAAATGACAGATGTTGGTGAGGATGTGGAGAAAGGGGATCCCTCTTACACTGTTGGTGAGAATGCAGGCTGGTGCAGCCACTCTGGAAAACAGTGTGGAGGTTCCTCAAAAAGTTGAAAACAGAGCTACTCTGTGACCCAGCAATTGCATTATTGGGTATTTACCCCAAAGATACAAATGTAGTGATCCAAAGGGGCACCTGCACCCCAGTGTCAATAGCAGCAATGTCCACAATAGCCAAACTGTGGAAAGAGCCCAGATGTCCATCAACAGATAAATGGATAAAGAAGATGTGATACACACACACACACACACACACACCAGAACACTACTCAGCCATCAAAAAAAAAAAAATCATGCCATTTGCAACAATGTAGATGGAACTAGATGGTATTATGCTAAGTGAAATAAGTCAATCAGAGAAAGACAATTATCATATGAGCTCACTGATACATGGAATTTAAGAAAGAAAACAGAGAATCATAGGGGAAGAGAGGAAAAAATAAAACAAGACAAAACCAGAGAGGGAGACAAACCAGAAGAGACTGTTAATAATAAAAAACAAACTGAAGGTTACTGGAGGGGAGGGAGGTTGGGGGATGGGTTAACTGGGTGTAGACATTAAGGAGGGCATGTGAAATAATGAGCATTGGGTATTATATAAGACTGATGAATCACTGACCTCTACCTCTGAAACCAATAATACATTATATGTTAATTAATTAAATTTAAAATTTAAAAATAAATAATTAAAAAAATCATGTTCATCAATATCACCATTGATCTCATCACAAAAGTCTTTACATCTTGGGATATTGTCAGGCACTCAGTAGCAGATATGAATTTTCCAAAATTGTAAGTTTCACTTGAAAGCTCATATGTTATCACTGGCAGCAAATACCATCGGTTGTTTTACTTGAAGTGTAAGGTTCATATTGTCTGCCAAATGCACCTGAGTCTGAAAAACCATGATTTTCCAGTTGTTCTTTTAAGTGGGAATGATGTTCCACGACAAAATGGGGCTAGTTCAGCCTATAACTCAGGCAGTTGAGCAAATTGTCTCCTTGAGACATGGTCCTTCAGCATGCCCCAAAATGCTTCCTGTGCACTTCTCATTTCATCACAGTGTATTTACGTGTGTATTCAAAGGTCAAGATTTAATAGAATTAATAATTTATTAGTAATTTTCATTGCTCCACCAGGGATACTTTTAAGCGAAACTGGCTTTATTTTTGGCGGCACATGACTACTGATCCAGTTTGGTGCCTCTGCCTTGACTCATTCTGGGATATTTTTGCACAAAAGTAAACAATGCCTTTGTATTTTTAGGAAAATAGTTTATTTCTTGAAGACTTCCTGAGAAGTCTCAGAGACCCCCAAAGGTCTGTGGACCATACTTTGAGAACTGCTATCTAAGACCATTAATAATTCATGTCCTAAAGTTTGACAAGCAGCTGACCAAAGAAAATCAGGGTTGTGTCAGCAAAGAAAAGAGAAAAATGGTTGTTGTATAGACACCCATTGCGTGCAAGACAAGTCTCAGCTCTGAGACAGCAGGCCTGGGACTGCCTCCAAGGCTTAGCACTGGCTTTTAATCACTCCTTTCTTCTGCCTTCGGGACTGTGGCTAATGCCCAGCCCATAAAGCTAGTCTCTGAGCCTGCTGCTCTTCAGTCCACACCCCTGTCCCAGAATTCATGTCCTCTACTCTCTCTGCAGGATATTTCCCCACGTTCTACTCTTCAGCTTCACCTCCACCCAACTCATTCCCTCTCCAGTTACACACTACCCCTTGCTATTCCCATTGGTCCCAATTCACAAAGCAATGCTTGTCTCCATCACCATCTGTTGAAATCCTACCTAGACTAAATACCACCTCCTTCATGAAGCCTTCCTGGTTCCTTCATCGAAATTCATCTGTCTTTTGTGACCTCATATTATTATACATTGATTGCACCTTGTTCTGTGTTACATATAGTTGCGTCCATGCTGTAGACGCTGCTTTTATTTTTTTATTTATTTATTTTTATTTATTTATTTTTTTAAAGATTTTATTTATTTGACAGAGAGAGACACAGCGAGAGAGGGAACACAAGCAGGGAGAGTGGGAGAGGGAGAAGCAGGCTTCCCACCGAGCAGGGAACCCGATGCGGGGCTCGATCCCAGGACCCTGGGATCACGACCTGAGCCAAAGGCAGACGCTTAACGACTGAGCCACCCAGGCGCCCCTAGACGCTGCTTTTAGACAACAGGCTTGAGCAGTGGAAACTTGGTCAAGGCAGAAGGGCCCAAAGTGACCCCAACCCCCTGGCTGAATACAGACAGCATCAGGCGACCCTCCTCAGAATATCTGTAGGCCCTAACTGACCAGTGGACTACTTACAACCAGACACAGTTACTAAAAAGGGGAAAATCCCATACATCCCCATACCTCCTCACCTTCCTGCTCTAAATACAGCCCCTACCCACTGCCTTGTGGCAGTCTCTCCTTTGCTGTCCTGCCCATACTGCTCCTTGGCTGTGTATTCAATAAACTTCTGTTTCCTTTGTTCTGCTTTGGGTGAATCCTTTCACCACTCACCAGCTGCTACCCGATTGTTGCACCACATTTGGGGAACCCCATCGATCGATTGGGAGAGACAACACACATGCCAGTTTCTCCTGCTAAATTTCAGTTTCATTAAGGTTAGGGCCTATAGCTTTCTTCATCTTTTATGTATCACATTGTGTCTAGCCCAGGTCCTGGCCCCTCACTAGTGCTCGTAACTGTTGGGTGAAATTTCATCCATGAAATGTTCGGATACACAGAGCATGGGGCATATTACTGAATGCCTGAAATGATGTGTCCTTTCATTGGCTAGACATAACAGAGGAAAATTAGGATTGGTTTTGATACATATCCATCACTAACTTGAAGTATGTTTTGTTTTCTGAGAGTTGCTGTATAATCAGATGTAAGTGGAGAACCATAAATGCCACCTCTTTGATTTTATTTTTATTTATTTTTATTCCTTTTAACATGGTTTATTTCCTTCATACCACTGTGCATGATGAAATGCGAGATCATTTTTGGTTCCGAATTCTTGCCTGCCTCCGAGGCTTTAAGGTGGTTGATAAGGAAATTTGGCACAGGTGTGTGATTCTTCTGCTAATTTAAGCTACTTTACCCAACTCAATGCCTGATGCAAATGAAAACCCCTGAATGAAATTTTTTTCAAGTTACTAAAATAAAAGTGCATTAAAAATGAAGCTCTAGCTAGATTAATCCTCCTAAATGCTAGATGATGAAGCTTGGTGAGTAGCTTGAAAACCATAGTAACAGAGTTTGCAAATGGAGGTGGCAGAGCTTTATTCCTCCATGACTCTCAAGAACATGTATCAAATACAGCTGGAAGGAGGACTCCTCACTCTGGGCAGGGACACCGGGGCTCTGTGGAAGGAAGAAAAAACTGAGATTTAGGGAGTGCTAAACTGGTTTTTAGTCAGGCATATTGAGGTATCGTTTACATACAGTAAAACTCTTCCTTGCCAGGGTACAATTCTGTGAGTTCGGAGAAACACAATTGTATAATCACCACCACATTTAAGAATTAGAACATCTCCATCATCCCAAAATACTTCCTCTTGCTCCTTTGTGCTTAATCCTTCCTCCATCTGAAGCCCTGGACACTCCATGTATCCATTTTTTGTCTCTGGAATGTTGCCTTTTCCAGAGCGTCCTATAGATGAGGTCATAGAGTGTACAGATGTGTTCGTGTCTGGCTTCTTGCCCCTGGCGCAGCGCATCTGAATTTTATCTTTGTTGAAGCAGGTATCATTAGTTTGCCTGTTTTATTGCTAAGTACTGTGCCATCGTACAGTGACACCACAGTTTGTTTATCTCTTGACCACTTGAAGGACATTCGTTCTTAGTTTTGGGCGATTATGGCTAAAACCATTATCAACATTTGTGTACAGGTCTTTGTGTGAACATAAGCTTTTGTTTCATCTGGGTAAATACCAAGTGAAACTGGAGTGAGATTGTTGGGTCATATGGTATGCTTAGGTTATGGTGTGTTTAAATTTATAAGGGAAATGATATATTCTTATAAGAAAAAATATATTTCCTGTAAGAAAATTATGACTATTCATGGTTATTATGGTAAGCAGAATCATGGATCACCTAAAACAATGCATGATAATGCTATTATCTCTTGGTTTGAAAAGACATTGTGTGTTTTGCAGCAGATTTATTTTTCTAATTACATTTTCCCCCAAGCTGATGTTTAAATTAGTCAGTGTTCCCTGGGCATCCACCAGTGTTGCAACCAAGCAAAAGGCTGCAGGCAGGAGAGGGGGCAACTAGTTGAGGATATCTGTGTGGCCACAGATAATCCAGAAAGTGGATAACAAGTGTGCAGACAATCGATTGATACCTCTACAGTATTCTAGTAGTCACATAATGACAATTGCCTATTTTGCTTGTGCAGGATATTGATTTTTTTTCCCCTCAGAGTGCAATATGAGTCAAGATTATCCCTGTTTTTTAAAATGAAAATATGAAATTCGATTTTTCTCAAAAGGCTTACTCCAGCTTCCATCTCATCCAAGTCACTCAGCAAATGTCTATTGAGTACCCGCTGTCTTTTTCTTTACTCTTTGATGGTGGCTGGGGGAAAGGTTGGCATGTGAAAAATGGTCTTTGTCCTAAGGAAGCCTTACTTCATCTGTTCAGAGAATGAGGTTTGTATAGGAAGAAACAGTGACTAACATAAGATAACCTGTCATTATGGGCTAAAGTGAGTGGACAAGGGTGTAAATGGTTTAGGAGCACAGAGAAGGGAAACCCCCCTGGGACAGATAGGACAGCACAACAGAAGGGATGGGGAATTGGAAGCAAGTCAGGTAAAGTGATTTCTGCAAAGCTTGGGACCTCCTTGTCTTTGTTGTGTCCCCCAGTGCCTGATGTGGTCCCTATAGTAGCAGATATTTATCAAATACACATCCTGGGTAGGAGGTTTTCTTTTGTTTTTTTTTTTGTTTGTTTTTTTTATTTATTTGAGAGAGAGAGTGAGAGAGAGAAAGAGCACAAGAGGGGGGAGCGGGAGAGGGAGAAGCAGACTCCCCGCCGAGCAGGGAGCCCGATGCGGCACTCGATCCCAGGACTCCAGGATCATGACCTGAGCCGAAGGCAGTCGCCCAACCAACTGAGCCACCCAGGCGCCCCAGGAGGTTTTCTTTTGTGCCTCGTATTTTATTACATTTATTTTCCCCATATTGTAAGGGTGATGCATGCTCATTGCAAAAGCCATCAGGCATTATAGATTTAGATAGGAAAAACCTATAATCTCCTTTGTGTCCCATTTTTGAGATGGTCCTTGCTAAATTTGACATTGACTCCACAATTCTTCCTGTGCACGCCACTGTCACACACTGGCAGCTGTACTGCTCGGCAACTTTTATCACAACACGTTCTTCCATCTCGGCATAGAGTTCTCTTTCATTTTTTAAAAGTCACAGCATCCCCATTGTGGAGATGTACCAGAACTTATTTATTCAACCTCTTCTAAATGGGCCATTGGACTGTTTAACGGGAGGGTTTAGAAAGGTGGAGGGAAAGAGTGAGAGAGAGCTAGAAACATTGGTGATGATGCGAAGTTAAGAAGACCGTTCTTCTAGGAAGAGAAACATGGAAAAATATGAGGAAAAAGCCTTTGGTGAAAAATTCTACCCCTCTGATAGAAGCCATAACTTAAAGATGAAATAAATTAGAATATGAGAAGCCAAACTATAAAATATCTGGGAGAAAATATAGGAGGATATTCTTATGATTTCAAAGCAGGAAAGGATTTCTTAGGCCTCAGAAAGTGCTAAACATAAAGGAAAGGATAAATGAACTTAAGTATATTAAATTTGTTTACAGTTCTTCTCACTGAAAGACACCATAAGGAATGAAAAGCAAGCCACAGATTGGGAGAATTTGCATCACATAAAACTGACAAAGGATTAGTATCTACAATATATTTGAAAACTGCTCTGACCATAAAAAGAAGCTAAGAAGAGGTAGAATAATGCACAGAAAGACAAAAACAGATGTTTCATGGAAGATGTATTTGAATATCCTATAAACACATAAAAAGATGCTCAATCTCATTAGTGAGTAGGAAATGCAAAACAAAATGTCACTATGATATCCTTTCACACTTGCCCAATTGGTAAACATTAGAAGTAAACAACTAAGTGACGGTGAGGACATAGGGGAGTGGGAGCTTTCAGTCACCTCTGGTAGAGGTCCGAATTATCATCACTACCATGACTTTGGTGTCACCCAGTGTGTTTATTCTCTACTGTTATGTAACCCATTATTGTAAAACTTAGTGGCTTAAAATCACATTTATTATCTGTAGTTTCTCTGGGTCAGAAATCTTGGCGGGACCCTGCTAGGTCCTTTATCTCAAGGTCTCATGTAAAGCTGTTTTCAAGGTGTTGGCTTAGGCGCTGGTCTGGTCACAAGGCTTGACTAGGGGAAGGATCCACTTCCAAGCTTATTCATGGAGTTGTTGGCAAGATTCAGTTCTTTGTGTATTGTTGCACTGGTGGGCCTTAGCTCTTTGCGGCCTCTAGCCTGAGGTCCCCAGCAGTCCCTTGTCTCATGGGTCTCTCCATAATGCAGCTCACATGATAGCTGGTTTCAGCAGAGTGAGCAAGTGAGAGATGGCAAGAAGGGGACCCGAGACAGAAGACACAGTTGTTGTTGTTGTTTTCTTAAACAGCTTTATTGAGTTATAATTCACATACCATAAAATTCTCTGATTTAAAGTATCAGTTTGCTGGCTTTTATATTCACACATTTGTGCAATCAACACTATCACCTAATTTTGAAACATTTTCATTACCTTAAAAAGGAGTCCCATCACAAATACAGGCAACTGATCTTTGACAGAAGAGCAAAGGTAATACAATGGAGCAAAGATTAGTTTTTTTAACCAATGGTTTTGGAACATACGGACATCCACATGAAAAAAAAAAAAAAAAGAACCTAGGCACAACAGGCCCTACACCCTTCACAAAAATTAACTCAAAATGGATCATAGACCTAGATATAAAATGCAAAACTATAGAACTACCAGAAGACAGCACTGGAGAAAACTAGATGACTTTGGGTTTGGTGATGACTCTTTAGAGACAACATCAAAGGCACAATCCACAAAAGTAACAATTGATAAGCAGGACTAATTAAAATTTAAAACTTCTCCTCTATGAAAGATGATGTCAGGAAAATAAGACAAATCGCAGTCTGGGAGAAAATGCAAAAAAGAAAAAAAAAAGCCAACGATAAAAATCCAGAATTTACAATGAACTGTTAAAACTCAACAGTAAGAAAACAAACAACCTGACTTAAAAAAAGGCCAAAGAATTTAACAGACAGCGCACCTCTGCAAAGATGCTCTACATCTGTCATTAGGGAAATACAGATTAAAACAACGATGAGATTACACTATACCTATTAAAATGGCCAAAATCCAGAACACTGACAACACAAAATGCTGGAGAGGATATGAACCAATGAGAACTCTCACTCTTTGCTGGTGGGAATATAAAATGGTATGGTCACTTCGGAAAACAGTTTGGTGATTTCTTATAAAACTCAACATATTCTTACCATATAACCCAGTGATTTTGTTCCTAGGTGCTTCCCCAAAGGAGTTGAAAACACATCCACACAAAAACTTGCACATTGATGTTTATAGCAGCTTTATTCATTTAATTGCCCAAACTTGGAAGCAACAAAGACATCTTTCAGTAGGTGAAAGGATATATAAACTGTGGTGTACCCAGACAATGGAATATTATTCAACACTAAAAAGTAATGGGCTAGCAAACCATAAAAAGACATGGAGGAAAGTTAAGTGCATCTTGTGCAAGAAGCCAGTCTTAAAAGGCTACACAATGTATGATTTCAACTATATGACATCCTGGAAAAGGCAAAACTAGGGAGACAGTAAAAAGATCAATGGTTTCTACAGGTTGAGCAGGTGGCAAAGAGGAAGGAATGAATAGACAAGTATAGCATTTTTAGAGCAGTGAAATTCTGTGTATGATTCTATAATGAATATGTCATTATACATTTGTACAAATCCATAGAATGTACAACACCAAGGGTGAACCCTAGTGTAAACTACGGATTCTAGGTGTTAATGATGTGCAAGCAAAGCACTTGGGATGGGGGTGCGATGCTTATCATGGGGGAGGCTATGCATGGGCTGGGGCAGGGAGTATATTGGAAATTTCTATCTTCTTAATTTTGCTGTGAACCTAAAACTACCCTAAAAAAATGAAGTCTTGAAATAAATAAAAGGAATCTCATCCTCATTAGCAGTCACTCTCATTCTTGCCCTTCACCAACCCCAGCCCCAGACAACTATGGATTTGCCTGTTCTAGACATTTCCCATAAATGGAGTCCCATAGGACATGGTCTTTGTGACTGGCTTATTTCACTTAGCATGATAATTTTCAAGGTTCATCGGTGTTGTAGCATTTATCAGTACTTGATTTTTTTATTGCTTAATAATATTCTGTTGTATGGATATACCCTGTTTATACATTTGTAAGTTGGACACTTAGACTGTTTCTGGTTTTCACTATTATGAATAATACTGTCATACATATATGTATACAAGTTTCTGTGTGGACATAGTTTTTATTTCCCTTGTATACGTATGAGTGGGATTTCTGGGTCATATGGTAACTCTATGTTAAACTTTTTAACATAGAGTTATGCAAAACTGTTTTCCATAGCATCTGTATTATTTTATATTCCCACCAACAATGTATGGGGGTTCGTTTCCCCATGTCCTTATCAATACTTATGATTATCTGTTATTATGTTTTTGCCTGTCTTTTTGATGATAGCCATCCTAGTGGGTATGAAATGGTGTCTCATAGTGGTTTTGATTTGCATTTCCCTAGTGATGAACAATGTTGAGTATCTTTCCATGTTCCTATTGTATATCTTATTTGGAGAAATAGATTTCTCTATTTAGGTCCTTTGCCCATTTTTTTAAAAGACTTTATTTATTTGAAAGAGAGACCAAGAGAGTAGCATGATCTGGGGGAGGGGCAGAAGGAGAAGCAGGCTCCCCACCAAGCAGGGAGCCTGATACAGGGCTCGATCCCAGGACCCCAGCATCATGACCTGAGCCGAAGGCAGATGCCTAACCAACTGAGCCACCCACTCACCCCAGCCATTTTTTTTAATAAAGATTTTTTTTTCATATTTGAGAGAGAGCGGGGGGAGGAGCAGGGTGAGGGACAAGCAGACTTGGAGCTGAGCACAGAACCCAATGCAGGGCTCGATCTCATGACCCTGAGATCATGACCTGAGCCAAAATTGGACACTTAACTGGCTTTGCCACCCAGGGGCCCCTCCTTTACCCATTTTTAAATTGGATTATTTGAGTTACAATAGTTGAGTTATAATAGTTATTATGGGTATAAATTCCTTGTCAGATATATTATTTGTAAGTATTTTCTCCCATTCTCCACAACCCACGTTGTCTTTTCACTTTGTTGATGCTGTTCTTTGATGCACAAAAGTTTTTAATTTCGATGAAGTCCAATTTATCTATTTTTACTTTGTAGCTTGTGCTTTTCGTGTTAAATCTAAGAACATATTGTGTTTTCCAAGGTCACCTTTTAGAAGCATCCTACCACGTGTAGTAAAGTTGAACCTGCATTTCCCCCCTAATAAACTGGCCATTTATATCCTCCTAAGAATGAATCCTAGAGAAATTCTTTTTTTTTTTTTATTCTTATGTTAATCCCCATACATTACATCATTAGTTTTAGATATAGTGTTCCATGATTCATTGTTTGTGCATAACACCCTGTGCTCCATGCAGAATGTGCCCTCC
>NW_028015035.1:0-755 GCF_054177405.1 Leptonychotes weddellii
CTAAGCATACACATTTTAATGCTTCTTCCACTATGGACTCCGGGAAGACATGGAATTCTTACTCACATGTGGATTTATATTTGCCTGGATCATGTATTTCCTGGTCTTCACTGAAGCCGTAGAGACAACTACTCCTGTCACATTTTCTCCCCAGACACAATCCAGGATTACTAAAAATCTCACAAGCCATCTTGTTTTTGAAAGATTTACAACAAGATTTTCTGAGCAGATAAGTTGGATAGGTTAGCTCCAGATCTCTATCTGAAATGAACTCCTATACCATTTCAGGTTTATCATGAGCAATACCATCAAAAAGTAGCACACACAGCTTACTTTCATTGGCAGGAGAGGGCTTTGGCATGCTGCTTAAAGAGAAAATACCTGCAAGTCAGAGAATTATGATGACTTTTTTAAAAACTTTCATACTTTTTCAAGGTTTCCACTGAATCAGGGCCATTTAGCTCCACTCTCCACTTAATTGACTTTAACTTTCCTTTATGAACCTTGATACCAAAAACCTCACAGTAACCAGGAGTTTTAATTATTTCTCCCAGGTTCTGGGCAGGGATATTTATTACCTTATTTTGCTCAATAATAATACTCCCTAAAGTGAAGGGGCAGTTCTGAAAGGGGCAAGGATTTTTCAAATTAGTGTTTTTTGTTTATTCCTAAATTGGCTAGGAACCAAATTTATATGTTGGCTTTCTGAAAATCACTGTTCTTTTGCTTTTGTGTTTGAAGAATACATCACCAGC
>NW_028015036.1:0-755 GCF_054177405.1 Leptonychotes weddellii
TGGAAGAATTACAAATGGACCCCCGTGAGCACAGGTGTGCATATTGCCATCATCACTTTAGATGTTCAGACTCATTCATTCTCATTTCGTTCACTACAACTGATCCTAAAATTAAGGCAGACTGCCACCCTCTGTGTCCTAAACTGTAGACAAGATTAAAGGCCATCAGCATAATTTCCTAATATTGTCTTTGAGTTAAAGTCTTAAGACGTAACTTTAAAAAATAAAAACATGTTATAACTTTAGAAACAGTATTATCAAAGACTGATTCCGTCCCACTTAGAGCATCTTTTAAAGAAAACAAAGTGTAACGTGCAACGTTTTTTTTCTCAATTCTTTCCAAGCACATCTTAATAGCCCTTGTCTCTCCCTCATGGTTTTAGTTAGAATCCTTTTTCCCAGCTCACCCAGAATCCTAATCTTTGAAATGGAGAATTTGTGAATGATCCTGGAACATGGGACTCTTCTGACATCGAAAGCTCATGATGTCCTCCTCAGAGAAATCAGGTGGAGGGGGTTGGGCACAAGGAAACTCCTGGGCAGGAAATTATTATTTGCTGAGTGATTTACCATCATGCTGGCAGCATGAATCAAGCTCAGCCCCTCCCCTCCAAAGCTTAAAGTCCAGTGTAACCGGAAGGGAGGAAGGCAGCTTGGTCAAGATGAGAGTCCAGTATGATCTGGTCTGAGTGAAGATATGGAAAGTGTATCCCAATTCTGGGTATTGAAACCTGCATCATGAAGGAATGTTTGCT
>NW_028015037.1:0-755 GCF_054177405.1 Leptonychotes weddellii
CGAGAGTAGCAGACCATGCCACCCCCAAATATGCCACTCTGGCACATTATTTTGAGCTGTAGGCACTTGAAAAACAGCAAATGCAGGGAGTGGCTTTCTCTGAACTCCCCTTATCTGCCTAAACACAGATCCTTCAAAAGGAAGTCAATTGTCATAAATCTCCTCCTGGAAGTTTCCATAACTGGGAAAGATTGACTCTTATTACAGGAGAGACTAGACGTAGACACCACACCCAGACAGACTTTGTCACAAACTATCATACCTCTCATCTGTTTTTCTAAGGGCCCATTCATCTTTCCCAAAAATCTCCCCTAAGAGTCCTACATCTCCTCCTCCCCTTTCCCTATTAAGATGATGTTTAGTCCTGAATTCTAAGCCACCTAGGGGAGTTAGTCATTTTTCCCTCAGTGTCTCCCATGTATACATGACGTATACATGTTCATAAAATTCTGTTTTTCTCTTGTTAATCTGTCTTTTATTACAGAGGCCTCAGCTAAGAATACAGAAGGGTAGAAGTAAAATTCCCTTCCTTGCCTGACAAAATTTAGTAATTTAGTGAGAAGATTTCCAAACTCTTGGCACACTCAGCAGAAATACTGAAGGTGTGACCAGGTGTTCACTGAGGCCCTGGAGGAAGCTGGATATCACATCAGAACCCTTTCCTTAAGGGCCACAAGCTCTGGGAAGCAGAAATCCTAAGGTGCGTGGTGCCGGGACAGGGCAGAGACAACACAGCATCCAACCACCCAGTCCTT
>NW_028015038.1:0-755 GCF_054177405.1 Leptonychotes weddellii
AGAGAGGGAGGGAGGGAGGGAGGAAGGGAGGAAAGAAAGGAAGGAAGGAAGGAAGGAGAAAGAAAGAAAAACTTGCAATACCAAGTGCGGGCAAGACTGCAGCAAGGGGCTCTCTCACCATGGCTTATTGGAATGCAGAATGGGACAGGCACTTCAGAAGGAAGATTTGGCTATTTCTTATCCTATCTAGCAATCCTTCTCCTAGGTATCTACTCAAGTGAAATGAAAACCTATGTTTGCACAACATCTATCCATGAATTTTGTTTTTATTTTTAGAGACTTTTTTTAAAGGATTTTATTTATTTATGAGAGAGAGAGCCAGCATTGGGGGGCAGTGCTGGGCAGAGCGGGGAGAGCAGAGGGAGAGGGAGGAGCAGACTCCTCACTGAGCAGGGAGCCCGATACGGGGCTCGACCCCAGGACCCTGAGGTCATGACCTGAGCAGAAGGCAGACGCTTAACCAACTGAGCCACCCAGCTGCCCCTCAGTGAATGTTTCTAAGTACTTTGGTTCATAACCAAGGAAACCCAGGAAGTACCAAAGCACACTTCAATGGTTAATGAATAAACTGCCATTCAACCATACGATGGAATACCACTCGGCAATAAACCAGAATTACTGATACGTGCAGCAACATGTATGAATCACAGATGCTTCACAAACGTGAAATGCTAAGTGAAGGGATCTAGACTCAAAAGGCTACATGCTGTATGATTCCACTTAGGTGACATTTTGGAAAAGGCAAAACAGGAAGA
>NW_028015039.1:0-755 GCF_054177405.1 Leptonychotes weddellii
TGTATTGCATTTGGCATTTAAATCAAGCGTCTCTGGCCTTAGCCCTACTTCATTCCCACACTTCTCAGCTTGATGCCTTAAGCAAAGCAGAAAAGGGCATGATTCTCAAGGCTTTGACTTTATAACCTGGCTCATTCATGATGGAGCACTTAGTTTCTTGCACACTTCTACAGACAAAGTATCTAGTCATCGGCTGTAAGTTCATGCCCGACTGTAAAGAACAAATCTTAATTATAACAAGTTGGGGATCAAATGATCTACCCGCCTGTGGCTGGGTAGGTCATCCCAAAGGGAAGCTCAAGTACACTTTACAAACTGGTTAAGACATGTCCGTGGGGATAGAGTAAAATTCTACCCCTCCTTGCACACATATGATCCTTGAAGAGTGAAGAATTGGGACCAGGGAGAAATAAGTGAAATGGCAACAAAAAATAAAAAAAGAATAATATGCAGACACCAGATATAACCCACAAAGCCTAAAATTTTTACTGACTTTTTACAGAAGAAAAAAAAAATTTTTGCTAGCCTCTGCGTATACTGTGAGTAGTCATTCAAAAACAGACCAACAAACCAAAAAAAAAACCAAAAAACAAAAAACCCTCACACACATAATAGTGCCCATCCATTATATTGAAATGAAGTTTAAAGGTGCCGCTGAAAGAGATAAGATATAATACATACAGTCCTAAGACCTAGCATTTTAGTTTTGTATAGTAAGTTGAATTGAGTATATTAAATTTAATTATTTAAACTGC
>NW_028015040.1:0-755 GCF_054177405.1 Leptonychotes weddellii
TGGGATTTGGCGAAACAAAACCCTGAAATCTCAGAATCATATAATCATTAATTTAGAGAGTATTGGAAATACAAACTGAGAATCCCCAAAACAGGACCTCAAGGTTGGAAGAATTCTTATACAGGTAACTTGTCCAAGGAGTGTTAGTGGATTAGGAAAGTCTCAGTTGTGCTCTTCTATATATTTAATTTATGTTTTTACATATATTTATATAATATTACATTCGTGTCTTTCAAATGTTCACTTTTATAATGTATCCTTCTATAATATGTATTAAGCACTAAACTTACTGATTGGCCAAAATTTGTTAAGCACATACTGTGTACAGATACTGTGCTGGGAACTGTATCTTATCTATGGCGATACAACAAATTATCATGATTTAAAGAAAATGTATTATCGCATAGTTTTTGTATGGTAGGACTTCAGCAGTGGCTGGCTGGATAGTCTGGCTTAGAGTCTTTCATGAGGTTGCAGTCAGAGTGTCTGCCAGGGCCGTGGTCACCCGAAGGCTTGACTGTGGCTGGAAGATCCACTGTCAAGTTGGCTCATCCACATGACTAGCCGTTGACAGGAGGCCTCAGGCCCTCTCCGGGTGGACTTCACCACAAGGCTGCTTGATGTCCTTAACAACACAGCCGCCAGCTTTCTCAGAGCAAGTGATCCAAGAGGACAAAATGGAAGTCACAATGTCTTTTTTAACCAGGCCTTGAAAGTCACACTCCTGGAGCACCTGGGTGGCTCAGTCGTTGAGT
>NW_028015041.1:0-755 GCF_054177405.1 Leptonychotes weddellii
GCCAGACCTACTGAATCAGAGTGTGCATTTTTTCCAGCATCCCCAAGTGATTTCTATAAACTAAAGCTTTAGAAACACTGTTAGAGATCTGTAAGTCAGTGGTTCTATAAGTGTGGACCCTTGACCAGCAGTATTAACATTGCTTGGAAACGTTTTCTAGCCATCACTTAACGGGCAAGTGCTGAGCCTAATCCCAGGTGTACTGAATTAGAGACTGGTGCAAAAAGCAAGATCTCCAGAGGATTCTTTCTGTTGCCTGCTAAAGTTTGAGTTCAAAATATCGTCCTCTTTCCCAGCCTCCTTTGGAAAAGTAAAGAAAATCAACACCAGCAGTGAACAATAATTAACGAAAAGTAGATTCATGACCTCAGTTATAGGAATGACTAAAATATTTACTTTACATAGCAACTATAGAATCTGGCCAGTAACGTTACTGATGCAAATTTGAGAATGGAAATGAAATTAAAGGAATAAAATTTAAAAACACACATATTCATTTATTTTAACTCAGAGGTATTTTTATAGCCTTACAGTTTAAAAGAGTATTAGTTATTTTTTATTTTTTTAAATATTTTTAATTTTATATCATTATTTTTATATTAAATATACATTGGGCACTGAAAGGTGAAATCTGCATGAATTATTAAAAGATAAAACAGTAGCGCACAAAGAAATTCTGTGCTTGGAGCAGGCTGCATGGCTCATCCTCAAACCCATAAGGATTCACTCTTGGCCAGTTTGGCATTTTTTTTTTT
>NW_028015042.1:0-755 GCF_054177405.1 Leptonychotes weddellii
CACTTTCTTAGTGTCTTGCTTACAGTTTGCTTCCACGGTCTTGTAGAAGAGAGAGTAATCAAAATGAGCAAAAGCTTAGGGGAGTGTCTGTGGAGGTTAGATTATGATTTGAGAGTGGAACAACCCAAAAGGAGAGAGTTTATCACATGGTAACGAGCAAGGCCAGTGTAAACAGAAGTTGCCACATCTTGGAGTACTACAACTAGGAGTTACCCTTCAGAGCCTGATGTATAACTTTAAAGACAAATAAAATAATATCTCACTTCATGCCTCCCATCACAGGTCATTGGATTCCCCCCCACAGAGGTGGTCCTGAATGAAAAAAAGTGTGTGTGTGTGTGTATGTGTGTGTATCTCAGTCCATTCTAATTATTGTTTATATTGATGGGGCTTTTCACGTGGGGTGTGTACTAACTGAAAATATAAATGTTTACACACATTTAAATGTAAATGTATATGATAAAATGTAAATATGTATGATGCATTATAACATAATAATAACAATTATTATTGTTATTGATACTCCGAATGACCTTTATTGGCCAGAAGGCACTCCTTAAGGCTGGTTTCTGATTCTCTTTAGCCCTTAGCAGTAGTAGGTTTTTTTTTTCTTTTTCTATTTTTTTAATTATGTTATATTAATCACCGTACCTTACATCATTAGTTTTTGATGTAGTGTTCCATGATTCATTGTTTGCGTATAACACCCAGTGCTCCATGCAGAACGTGCCCTCTTTAATACCCATCACCATGCT
>NW_028015043.1:0-755 GCF_054177405.1 Leptonychotes weddellii
AAAAAAAAAAAAAAAAGACTGAGAGAGTGAGAGGCAAGTCACAGACTGGGAGAAAATATGTGCAATATACGAATCTGACAAGGTCTTGTATCCAGAAGGGATAAAGAATTCCTACAAATCAGTAAGAAAAAGACAATTAAATAAAAATTGGTCAACATTCTCAAACAGACACTTCTCAAAATAGGCTATCCAAATACTAACAAGGATATGAACAGGTGCTCAATTATCTTTAGTCACCAGGAAAATGCAAATTAAAACCACGAGCTACCACTATATATCCACCAGAATGGCTAAAACTAAATTAAATTAAAAAGGCTGCCAATATTAAGGGCAAGGGGGTAGAATAACTAGAATTCTTATTTTGCTGGTGGGAGTGTTGATTGCTACAACTACTTTGGATAACTATTTGGTAATATCTACTAAACCTAAACATGTACCTACTTTATGATCCAGCAACTCCATTTATATATACCTACAGAAAGGAGTGCTTATGTCTACCAAAAGACACACAAAACAATATTCATAGCACTTTATTCATAATACCCAGTCCAAATGACCATCAATAGAATTGATTAGTACATCTATATGGTAATTGGTATATTTACATAATAGAGTACTGTACAGCAATGAAAAAGAACCAAACACTGCTCCACATGAAAAGGTAGAATAATCTTACAGACCTAATTTTGAGAGAAAGACACCAAAATCAGGCAAATTAAATTTGCCTGATTTTGAACTCAGTGTAAATGGAAAAA
>NW_028015044.1:0-755 GCF_054177405.1 Leptonychotes weddellii
GGCTTTGACAAGACAGGCTGGGTAGGTGGGCCGAGGTATCCTTCAATAAGAGACACCTGGGAGCTTTGATTGCTGGAGAATTCTGGGACCCCATTAGGCAGCCTGTCCAAACGGGGACTGACTGTCATCAGTTTAAAGCTTCCACCTCACAAAGACTTTTGTGGGTGGTCTTCCTTTGCCCTGGACAGGAGCAGGGGGTTGGGGAATGGTGCAAACTCCACAGGCCTGGAGAGACCCAGGTGCCCAAGCCTTGTTGATAGGATGCATAGTACACATGCTTGGGCCCCAGAGGTCAGGGAAGCCAGGGACTGGGAACTTAAGTGTCAGGAGACACCAAGTCTCAACAACAGGCTCTTGGGGGTCTTTGACATTTGTATAACTCCAAGCCCTAGCTCACAGAAATATGCACATTCTCCCTGAAGGCAAAGCTGAAGAACCTGGACTCCATGGCCAAATTGGTGAGAGTATCCTCCACTAAAAGGCACCTGGAGTCTGGGGCACTGATAAGCCCCAACCCCATCAGGCAGCCAGTCCAAATGGAGACTGAACTGACTCTTGGTACTATAAAGTAGCCACCTCAGAAAGATGGTTGGGGTGGGCTCCCTTCACACTGGAGGCAATATGGGTGGTTGGGGACCAGTGTTCCACAGGCCTGGAGGCCCTCAGATGCCTCTGGCTGACTGAAGGGTGCAAATTGCACAAGCATGAGCCACACAGGTCAGGATAACCAGGGAACTGGAACAGGGAGATGATGG
>NW_028015045.1:0-11472 GCF_054177405.1 Leptonychotes weddellii
TTGTTTTTTAAAATTTCTAATACATCTTTTTTTTAATGTTTATTTTTTAAAAAAGATTTTTATTTGACAGAGACACAGCGAGAGAGGGAACACAAGCAGGGGGAGCTGGAGAGGGAGAAGCAGGCTTCCTGCTGAGCAGGGAGCCTGATGCGGGGCTCGATCCCAGGACTCCCCGCTGAGTCAGGAGCCCGACGTGGGACTCGATCCCAGGACCCTGGGATCGTGACCTGAGCCGAAGGCAGACGCTTAACCATCTGAGCCACCCAGGCGCCCCCGCTTCCAGGGTTCTAATGTGTTCTCTTGAGCCCATCTCTTGAGATGAGTGTTCCTCAGCTACAAAAAAAAAAAAAAAAAAAAAAAAAATGGAGAATAGAATCCGCTTCTCAGGGTTGCTTGGAAGACGTAATAAGGTAAGACGTGTTATGGTCCGCAGTGTCGTGACCCCATGGAAATGCCTACAACCATTGCAGTCGTTCTCTGACCAGGAGGTGCGCAAACCTGCAGACCAAGCCAATAGGCCAGGAATGGCAGTGTGGAAGGAAGGGAAGACCCATTGAGGAAAACACTGATGCACTGAGTCAGTCAATGCTGGAACTGCCCTACCTTGGGACTACGTGGTGTGTGAGATGAAAAATTTCCCAATTTTTTTAAGTTGGGTTTTCTGTTCATTGGCATCAAAAGCAGCGTCCTCACTAATATGTATGCAGAGTCTGGTACGTTACCGGGAACATAATAGGTAGGAACTAACAGTATACTGACTAGTTATGTACTAGTTATGTACTAGTTATGTACTAGTACTAGTAGTACTGACTAGTACTACTGACTAACCAACTACATTGGTTAGTTATGATGATGATGATGGTGGTGGTGATGATGATAGTGGGTGGGTTCCTGGAGGGCAGAATGCCAAGCTAAGAATAGCGGGGACCCTGGACACTCAACTTTAAGGGGGAGTGGACAAGTAGAATCAACAGAGGATGAAATGACAACCGGGAAAGAAAAGGGGAAGAGTGAAGTATGATTGATGCAAGCCAAGGAGATGAGAAATATCCGTATACGAGGGAAGGCTCTACCATGGAGAATGCTGCAGAGTGAATGTTCTTCCTCTCATCTTAGTGGACCTCAAAGGGGCCCAAACTGGACACACAAAAGCCCAGATGGATGTATTTATTGATGCCCCCTGAGATGTTCTTCTAGACTAGTGATTCTCAAAGCACGGTCCCCAGATCTGCAGCATCAGCAACACCTGAGAACTTGCTAGAAATGTTAAGTCCCAAGACCTACTGAATCCGAAACTCTGGGGATAGAGCCCAGGAATCTGTTTTAACAAGTCCTTCAGGTGATTGAAATGCGTCTAATATCTGAGAATCATCCAGACTAAATACCTAGGTGCTAGGGAATTTGCTCCTGAGGATGTTGTGTCCTATGAAGAAAGGGAGAAATGGAGAGAACTAAATCCCAGGGCAAAATCAGTCCCTTTGAGGGGTTGACGAGGGGTATGGAGGTTTTCTCTGTGCAAGGTTGAAGAAAGGGCTCTCTCCTCCCAGGAAAATCAGATGGACCCCGACGAGAAAAGATAGGCTAAACTGCAGAGTGCTTCGAGAGGATGCCTGTCGAGGATTTAACTTTTGCATTTTTCTTTTTTCCTAGGACTCTGGAAATAGTCGTGTTTAGCATCAGGTGTTAAATATTACTTTTTTGCTCTGTTATAAATTCCTCTGTCTGACCCCAAACATAGAACAGTCTGTTATGCACGTTGGAGCTTGTATTCGCGATGTTCATTCACAGATTTGACGAACATTTCTTGTGCATCTACTACGTCCCAGGCACTTTGCTGCTGTTTATGAAATAGCCGAGAACAAGAGAGACAAAAACTCCTGTTCTCTTGGGGCACCTGGGTGGCTCAGTCATTAAGCGTCTGCCTTCGGCTCAGGTCATGATCCCGGGGTCCTGGGATTGAGCCCCATATCCAGCTCCCTGCTCTGCGGGAAGCCTGCTTCTCCCTCTCCCACTCCCACTGCTTGTGTTCCCTCTCTGTGTCTCTCTCTCAAATAAATAAAATCTTTAAAAAAAAAAAAAAAAAAACTCCTGCTCTCAGGGAGCTTTCTGGAGGGAAATGAGAGAAGAGGACTAAAGGGGAGTGTGGCCTTCCTCACATTACCTTACACTTGAAATAAAATCCAAAACTCTGCCACAATGTCCTCCAGATGACAGACACATTCCTGCCACAGGGCCTTTGCTCTTCTCCCCAAGCTTAGTTTCACGTGGTCTGACCCTCTATGTCACTTCATTCTGGATGTTGATCAGATGTCCCCCCATCAGAGGGGTCTTCCCTGAACATCTTATCTGGCCCACCACATACACACATAAATCTATCACACTATGTCCTAACCTTGCTTTATTTTATCGCACTTTTTCCCTAACATTTACCTGTGTTGTCTGTTCCCTCTACTAGAACGTAGACTCCATGAAGGCAGGGATTTGGGTTTTTTTTTTTCCACTGCTGTATCCCCAGCGTGAGAACAATACCTGGCATATAGTAAGAATTCCCAAAAGTATTCCCGGAATGAACAAGCCACCCCTCCACGAGGCCAGTGTGGTAACAGTATTCTTGCAGGGAGGGATCTGGAGTCAGAGTTCCACGCAAAGAGCCACTCTAATGACCCACAGAGGCTTATCTGGGGCAGGGGCAGGACGACAGTCCTAAATAGAGCAACAGAAGATGACCTATGACCCAGGGAGGCACGCCCTTGGGCTCCACCAGATTTGCCAAATTGGTGGCTTTTCACTGTTGTTGCTTTGTTAAGGAACACAGGGCCTACCGGGCAGCACAGGGGAGAGGAACTACCTCATGGAGGGAAAGAGATTGATCAAAAATACAACAGAGAAGAGACCACTGTGGGATACAATTCCAGCATCTTCTAGTCTCCACCTTGCCGTAAGCTGGGAGGGGGGTGGATTATCACTTCCAGTATTCTCTCCTTTTCCCCATGGCAAAGCCTGCTGTTCCCTAAGTGTCCAACAGCACCTAATACTGTTGTACTTAGTTTCTGGTTATTGGCCACCTTCCAGAGAGGTGATAAATGAAAGGTCACTTACGTGTCACTGTTCAAATGTGCTAAAGGAATATCGAACTGTTAGACATCAAGGGTAATGTCTCATTATGAGTCATCAAGGAATGCAAAAGCTGAACAGAAACCACCCCACCTCACAGGCAGGACTCCTGGGAATAGAACAGAGGTCTACCCGTAGAATAGGACAAAATTGCACAGCCATCCCACGAGAGGGAAATAAATGTAGAAGCTTTTTTGTTTACATTTCATAGAATTGTTTCTGACTAAAGATAGTTGGCACTTCTGATATCATTAGCAAATTTCGATTTGTGTTTTTAAAAATAACTTTCATAAACAGCAGCAGAGCACAGACTAAATTCAGCCTTTTTTTTTTTTAAAGATTTTTATTTATTTGAGAGAGAGAGCACATGAGAGGGGGGAGGGTCAGAGGGAGAAGCAGACCCCCCGCCGAGTAGGGGGCCCGATGCGGGACTCGATCCAGGGACTCGAGGATCATGACCTGAGCCGGAGGCAGTCGCTTAACCAACTGAGCCACCCAGGCGCCCCAATTCAGCCTTTTCTTCAGGTGTTGCATCAAGAGGTGTCATTCCTTTCTAAATGAGTGTTTTATAAAGTGGGAATGCATTTCAGAGCCTTTTCTTTTTTAAAAGAAGCAATTTCTGTTAACAAAGCAATGATTTGGTTTGGCATTTTAAGAATTAAGTTTCTGGGGGTGTCAGTTGGTGGAGCGTCTGACTCCCGATCTCAGGGTTGTGAGTTTGAGCCCCATGTTGGGTGTAGAGATGACTTAAAAATAAAATAAATTTAAACAAAGAATTTAGTTTCTGTGCAACCAAACAGGTGACGCTACTCTTTGTGTCATTTCAAGAGTTATTGTATTTGGTAGTTCCAGGAGCAGCAGGGGAATAATCCAATATTATTAATGGATATTGGTAGTGAGGTTCAAATGCTATTGTGTGTGTGTGTAAATCTTTTACATAGAGAAGATGAATGTAAAATTGCAAGCTGAGTAGTTTTTCCATATGAACATTTCCCTACCCTCAAGAGTAGAAGAACAGTAACTGCACAGAACAAAAAATAAATTAACATAGATGCCAGCCAAGCTGAAACTGGTATGTAAGTGTTCAAGGAGAAAAAAAAGAGGAGAGCATTATGGCAGTTGTTTTTTTTTTCCAAAGATGACCACAGCATTATTTCCCATTCTACATGCTTAGTTACATTCAGTGTATGTGGTCTAAACACACCAGTTAAAAACAGAGATTGTCAGATTGCAAAAAGAAGCAAGAACCAAATATATGCTGTCTTATAAGAAATACACTTCAAATATGACATAGGTTAAAAGCAAAAGGATGGAAAAAAGATATGCCATGCTAACATTAATCAAAAGAAAGCTAGAGTGTCTGTATTAATATCAGACAAGCGGTTTTCAGAGCACAGAATTTTAGCAGGGATGTAAAGGGTTGCTTCATAAGGATAAAAGGACATAAAAATCCTAAATAGTTAGGTGCTTAATAAGGGAGCTTCAAATTTCATAAAACAAAGACTGATAAAAAAAGAAAGTAGATACACCCACGGTTTTAGTCAAAGATTATAAAACCCTTCTCCCAATAACTGATACAACAAGTAAACATAAATCAGTAAGGATATAAATAAAGGACTTGAACATTATCAACCACCTTGACCGAGTGACATTTATAGAACACTCCACCCAGCAACAGCAGTATACACAATCTTTTGAAATGCACATGAACATTTTCCAAGTTAGATCATATTCTGAGTCATAAATCAAAACTTGCTAAATTTCCAACAATTCAAACAATGCAAAGTATATGTCAGACCACAAGGGAATTAAATTAAAAGCCAATAGCAGAAAGATACCTGGAAAAACCCCCAGATATGTAAAAACTAAAAAAACACACTTCTAAATAACTGATGGGTCAAAGAAGAAATAAGGGAAACCAAAAGTATTTTGAACTGAATAAAAATGAAAGCATGGACGTCCACATATACGAAGCTTGGAAGTTGCAATTCCCTCCTAACAATAAGTACAAAGCTGACAGATTGAATGATCAGCCACTCTTCTTGGACCCATACGAGACGGGAGTACGCAGGGCCGACTGCTGTCCCCAAGATTGGAGACACAGACGGCAAACGAGGAATCATGACTTCTGAAGGCTGAGACTCACCAGTGGAACCACTGCTGGAGTAGAAACACCTGGAGTGTAACTGATGAACTGCTGGAGACTTGGGTGGACGACTCCGAAGGTTAAAAACTCCAAGGGGCCCAGTCATAGGGGGACTCCCACCGTACTGTGAGATTTACCTCCAAGAGCTCAATCAGGTTCCCACAGTAAATACCAGAGAAAAATCCTCTTGAGCTTCCAGGAGGTAGGGGAAGAGGGACCATTCTGAAATACAGCAGAGCACTCTGCTCTTCTTAACAAGGCCTGTCCTCAGGAGAAACTATTTCACCACAGCCTACCCTGCTGGGCTTTTATCAGAGCCTAGCAGATCTGGGGGCAGAGAAGTAGCCCATTGCAGCCCCCTCTAGCCATCCTGTCCTACTTGGGGGGAGGAGAAGAAGACTGAGAAATACTTGTGAAGCTCACAGCCCAGAAGCATAGGCTCACCCAGGTCTGAGACCTCTTCACAGGACTACGGAACACGCCCCGTCCGCCCACACCAAAGGCCTGTCCACAGCCACGCCTCTCA
Organism: Leptonychotes weddellii; assembly: GCF_054177405.1. Lineage (NCBI taxonomy): Eukaryota > Metazoa > Chordata > Mammalia > Carnivora > Phocidae > Leptonychotes > Leptonychotes weddellii. The sequence continues at coordinate 5,787 of NW_028015045.1, forward strand.
CCTTCGCCGAGTACACCGCGTGTGGCTAGGCAGAAGAGGTTACAGAGCAGGCCAGAAGGCAGACACCACAATCTGAAGAGGTACAGCAGACATGGTAGGGATGCTGGAATGATCAGGCTGGGAATTTAACACAACTATAATTAATTAGCTAAGGGCTTTGATAGATAAAGTAGATGGCATACAGGGACGATGGGCACTGTAAACAGAGAGATGGAATTCCTTATAAAGAACCAAAAAGATGGGACACTTGGGTGGCTCAGTCGGTTAAGCGTCTGCCTGCCAGGGTCCTGGGATGGAGTCCCGCATCGGGCTCCCTGCTCCGCGGGGAGCCTGCTTCTCCCTCTCCCTTTGCCTGCCGCCGCTCTGCCTGGGTGTGCTCTCTCTGTCAAATAAATAAATACAATCTTAAAAAAAAAACAACAAAGTTTGCAATCCCGCCACCTCTGTGCTCACAGCACATGGTGCACGGTGACACAATTCTGCTAACAGCCCGCAGTTTGGATTCTACAGGCTGGGGGACACTGTCCCAACAGGACTGCCCTTGCTTCAGACAGCAGCCACACTTCGGGGGTCCCCAGGCCACCGACACTTCTGACTGGCAAATCCAGAAGGTAATGCTAACCTTGAAAATGAAAGTTGTATTTCCAGCAAAAATAAATTTATTCAGGAATAGCAGAGAATTGCAACTCGGGACATGCAAGTCACGGCAAAACTACACACAAGTCCTGAGAACAAAAGGGAGGAACATTCTTTGACGGAGGAAAGAGGGCGGGCGGTTTCTGGAAGGTTCTAAACAGAAGTCCGTTGGCATAAACTGGGAGTTGCAAGAGTAATGGCTTTTCACCAGCTGAGTTGTAAAGGTCTCTCATTGGCTGGGCTGTTGCCGGGGCAGGAGAAAATCTCTCTCCCTCCTGCTGGGGTAGTAAAGTGTAGGCTTCTTCCTCCTGCGAATGCAAGGTATTCTCTTCCCCCTGGGTCTGCAGAGGGCTGCAAGGAGTGGTACAGCATGAGAGCTCCCCCTTCCAGCCTCCTGACTCCATTTTTTTTTAAAAAAAAAGCCTTATTTATGAGAGAAAGACAGAAGGAGCACAAACAGGGGAAGGGGCAGAGGGAGAGGGACAAGCAGACTCCGTGCTGAGCATGGGGCCCGAGGTGGGGCTCAATCCCACAACCCTGATATCGTGACCTGAGCTGAAACCAAGTGTTGGACGCTTAACCAACTGAGCCACCCAGGTGCCTCCCAACTGCATTTCAAATGAGGCTTCCTTTATTCAGCTGTGCAGCTCCCGCGTGTCTTAGTCTGAGATGCTGTGACAAAAGTACCAGAAACTGGGTGGCTTCAATCACAAACATTTATTTCTCACAGTTCTGAAGGCTGGAAGATCCAGCCAAGATCCAGGGCTGGTTGATTCAAAGCCTGGTGAGGAACAGCTTCCTGGTTCAGACAGCTGTCTTCCTGCTATGTCCCCACATGGCAGAAGGGGTGAGGGAGCTCTACGGGGGTCTCTTTATAGGGGCACTGATCTCATTCATGAGGGCTCTGCTTTTATGACCTAATCCCCCAACCCCTACCACCGCATTGGGGGTTAGGTTTCAACACATGATTGTTGAAGCAAGAGAAACATCCAGTCTATGACACAGCACCTCCCTCGGGCTCAAGAATTCACGAAAACAAAACAAAACAAAAACGAAATTCATGAGAACTCCCAGAACTGAGAAAGTGCTATACTTTTCAGTGTGTGTAGACAATGCATACGATGTCTGGGCTGCAAGAAAAAGTGCCAGATACTGCTTTGTTACATTCACAGGTTCTAAGGCAGGTCAACCAGCCTTGGCCCTAGTAGTTCTCATGGGTTTCAAAAGATCGGTGCCTACGGCCCTAATTGTCTCCTGAAGAGTCGACTCCTTAAAAAAATCAGCTCATGAAATAATAGCTCAAATACTCTGAATTAACTAAAGTCAATAGTGGGGGGAGGCGGGATAAAGAAATGATGTCCCAATATTAGTTCCAGGTCACAGATCCATTTCAGAGTAATGAAGCCAGAGGCACCAACCGGTCTTGAATAATACAAACACCCGACCCTGACCTGCTCATGCCAGAGTGACTGCGTCGGTCCCTGACGCCTGCGTCTGGGGTCGTAGTTTTATGTTTGTGTTTCTGGGGATTTCTGACTCTTCCCCAGGGCGCCGGGGTGCATCTAGGTGGCATCTCCTCCATGACGGGATGGCAAGAGTAGTGAGCAGAGGAATCCAATACCTCCTCATCTGACTGACTTTGCAAAACGAGAAGTCAGATGAATGCAAAGTTGCCCCAACCTTGAGGACTGTGCCCTGGGCAGTGGCGAGGGAACTTACGTCTCACCGCTGCACACAGGATGGCTCAGTACAGCCAAGGGTTTCCATCTCCAGAGCCCCTTGCACAGAGTTCAGCGCGGGCTACCCACTTGCCTCTCTCACACACAGAGGGAAGTATCTGCCCCGTCCCGAGGCTGGGACAACGCGCGGGGGAGGCGCGCTCTGTTGCTCTGAGGTCCACAGAAGAGAGCCACAGCAGGACCCACGGACTCCCCGCCAGCATTCTCCTCCTCTCAGCCCAGCTGTCTCCCAAGCCAAATTGGCTTCAGGCAAGGCTTTTGTTTCAGAGGATCAATGAAGATGCTTTTGACCTGGGCCAACAGCAGAGAAGAATCACCAAAGAACTCTTCTTCCCAGAATCAAAGGAAGAAAACTTCTAAAAAAACTACATCTCGGCTACTGCAGGGATCTCTTCCCTACAAAGATGATCTCCCTCCCAAGGAAGTGGAAGTCCTTGCCAGGAGAGGACACAGATCAACACACCCATCAGGAATTTCCAGTGCTCAGGGCTCGATGGGAGTGCCCTGGAATTCCAGCTCGAGGCCAGAGATGTGTTACATTCTCAAATACTCATAGAAGAGGTCTGGGGTCCCCACGTCCCCAATGGTGACCTCTTTTTTATACCACAAAGAGCCTGATCTGAGCTCCCCCTCTTAGGAAAGTCCAGAGCAGGATTCATCTCACCAACAGGAGGTTAAATTCCTCCCACTTTTGGATTGGGAATTTATATCCTGACAACATCAGGATATAAGGAGCTTGGGAAATTCTGGCAATCCATTCCTTCCTTCCCCTTCGTGGACTGGGATCATTTTCACTGCACAGAAGCACTGCAGGAAAGTTAGCCCCTTGTGCTTGGGCCCTGTAGTGCGTTCTCTCCCTGGCCCTTAAAGTCTCTGGCTCCCCTAGCCTGGTCAACCCCCCATCTGGAATTAGCTCAAAGGAGGCAAAGAGAAGGGGCTAGAGCCAGCGGCAGGCATCTGACTCCCGTGAGGGCCAGCCCCGGGGGGTGCAGCCTGTGGCCAGGGATAAACAGGAATGCTGATGTTTCCTAGGACCTGCCAGAAGATGCTTTGGGCCACAGGTAGTCACCCCAGCAGGTGAGCTAGCGTGGTCCGGGAGGCAGCCCCGCATGACCTGTCCGTGCGATTACAGGCTACGGATAGCAAGCCTAGCTGTCCACTCGACTGTGCTGGCCACCGTGGGATCTCCACCAGCCAGTCCAGGATCTCACAGTCCTGGGGAGGAGAGGCTACCACAGAGCCCAGTTATCAGTAAGAAGGCAAGACGACACTCTACTAAGAGCAAAACCACCACGTTCTGTCAACCCAGAGCAGGGTCGCTCTTGCCCAGGGGAGTTCCTTGTCCCAAAGCCTAAGCTATGGGAAGAAGGCCTCCCCAAGGCTCTGTGGGTACAGCCAAAGAATGTCAGCCAAGAGTGGGAAATGGGAGGGGTTTCCATCTGTGGGACCTGGGTCACCTTGACCTTGAATCACAAATTCCACAAAGGCTGATTCAGATCATGGTTCGAAACCTTAGCCTGAAAAGTTTCCTGTTGCATTAAACATCTGAAAGCCATCGACGGGGTGTGAGGTACGAGGAGAGGAAGGGGGGCAGGCCTATTTGCCAGTGGAGGGAGAGAACACACTTCTTCCAGAAACTCTGATCTGGGTGGAGACCCGACATGTGTAGTTTCTCTTAAGGACAGAAAATAACCAGGGTCTGAGCATACACCCGAATGCCCGCAGGTGGGCAGGGGGAGGGGCGGGGGGGTGAATAATTGAAATTCAATTACTTTGGAATTTTTAAACAATCTATTGCATTGAATAGCCCTATAGGGAGGAATCAAAATGCTAAGAACCGAAGGCTGATCCAGAGAGCAAAGGGGCTCACACCACATCGCCTGAGGAGCGCACGGTGGCTACAGACTCCCTCCAAGAGGAAAGGGCACTAACGATTTTACCCCCCAAAGCCCCGCCCCACTGCCAGCAGCCAGAGACCTACCAGAACAAGGGGGAGGAGGTCACCCTGCCCTAATGGGCACCAGGAGGTGGCAATGCTTCCTGGCCCAGCACACGATCACCCCCACCCCTTCCCCTGGCCAGATCTCTCCTCTTACCCCATCCCCCGGCCCCCGCCTCCCACCAGGTCCCCTCCCACAGTCTCAACCCCTGGTCCCTCAGAGGTCCCGCTGCAGCTCTGCCCCCCACAGTCTGGGGCCCGCAGAGGCCCGCGTCCGGGGCCTGCCTACTTGTAGGAGCAGATGGAGAGCATGGCACCAGCAGAGAACACCCAGAAGGCCGGGTACAGGGCTTCCGTGAAGTCCACCTTGAACTTATACATCAGGTGGACCCTGTCGGCGACGGCAAAGAAGAGGACAAAGCCATGGTCACAGTTGAGAAGCACACCGACCCGCGTGGCCTTGGTGGAGGGCAGCGTCTTCTCCACGTTGTTGTGCCACGCAGAGATCTTGGTGTTGAACCACTCCACGCACCACGAGGCGCTGTTGCGGCCGAGCCGGCTCTCGGGGCCCTGGCGTGGCATGCTGCCGTAGCAGACGCCCACCCCACAGAAGTGGCTCTTCTGCAGCTCCACCTCCCAGTAGTGGATCCCTTTCTTGTAGCAGTGCAGGCCCAGCACCTGAGAGCAGTACACGAACCTCTTGGGATGCGGCTGGTAGTTCAGGGGTGAGTCGGCCACAGAGGCGACACTGTAGTTCTCCGACAGCGCCACCTTGTTGTGGGCGGTGTTGTAGTCCAGGCTGAATTTAACGGCATCTAAGAAAGCATTACCCAAGGGATCGATTACAAGGAGCCCAAAGTGCTCTCATGTTTAAACCTTTCCCCCTTGGGACGCCTGGGTGGCTCAGTCGTTAAACCTTTCCCCAGCTGGTAGTACTTATTTAGTTTATCCATCCATCTATCCACCCATCCACCCATATATCCATATCTCCATCCATCCATCTATCCATCCATCTACCCATATATCCATATCTCCACCCATCTATCCATCCATCTACCTACCCATCTACCCATATATCCGTATCTCCACCCATCCATCTACCCACCCATCCACCCATATATCCGTATCTCCACCCATCTATCCATCCATCTACCTACCCATCCACCCATATATCCATATCTCCACCCATCTATCCATCCATCTACCTACCCATCTACCCATATATCCATATCTCCACCCATCCATCTACCCACCCATCCACCCATATATCCGTATCTCCACCCATCTATCCATCCATCTACCTACCCATCCACCCATCTATCCATATCTCCACCCATCCATCTACCTATATATCCATATCTCCATCCATCCA
>NW_028015046.1:0-755 GCF_054177405.1 Leptonychotes weddellii
AAATTTTAGCAGCTCCCCATTGCATTCCAACGTTAGCATTCTTCACAGCTTTGACTGCAGTGCTAAATGTCTTGATGAGAAATCTGCATTTGGCCACGAGTGTGGTATGCTCTGAAAAAGAGAGAGCCAAGCCCCTGTTCTTTGACAGTTGGTCTCTAGAGGTTGGCTTCTCACTCATAGCAAAGTCTAGGACCCTGGGATGGCCACCACTGTTAAGAACTTTAGCAATGAGAAACTATAAGAGACTACGTAATAAAAGAGTGGGTAAGATCTTCATCATAAAGATAAGAAATCCAGAAACTATAAAGGCTATAAACAGTTTAACAATGCAGAGGCTACAGTGGAAAAATCCCCTGCATTGGGGGTTAGAAGGTCTGGGTTTTAGTTCCTAGGATCTGTCTTGACTGGCTGTGTCACTCTGGGGGACATGTAAGTCCCTCCTCTAGATGGGAGTTAGGTTAGATTATTTCCAGTTGAGAAACTTTCTTGATCCTTATCTATGTTAGGTTAAATATTTATTTTCCCAGGCCTCATTTTTAACTTTTTACTGCAGCCTGCACAGGTTGATATGTAGTGAAATAATACAAAAGGGTAAAGTAGAAATAATTTGTCTATCTCTCAGTTCTTTTTTTTTTTTTTTTTTTTTTAAAGGTTTCTTTATTTATTTGAGAGAGAGAGACAATATACAGATTTTCGTTCCAGGTCTAGGCTTGATTTCTACATAATATTATTATTATTATTATTTTTTTTTTTTT
>NW_028015047.1:0-755 GCF_054177405.1 Leptonychotes weddellii
CAAGTTAAAATATAGAGGACATGTCTGAGCCATTCTGCAGTGTCAGTGTGGAAACTGTCTGACTCAGCCTCACAGCCTCTCATACTTCTTGGGCTGTCAGAACTGAAAGAGGCAGCTAATACCAAGCCCTGCAGAGAGGGACAGCCCTGTGGCCCTGAGTCTTTCCATAACAACCCGAGTTGATTAAAAGTGATGCTGACAGGCTTCAGTCTGTCTTGGTTTTATGGATTCTGGCTGCTAAGTGGAGCCTCAAGGACTAGAAAGAAACCTATAAGAATAGCACCAAGATTTTTACTAGACTGTGAGATGCTCTAAAAAACAAAACAGAATAACAGTCATAAATATAAACTATCACTTAAACTTGAACATGTCTATAAAAATAAGTTACAAGTAACAGAATTTATATACACACATTAAGATAAAGGTATTTCATGAAGATACATGGAAATACCATCTCCTGCCCCCAACAAGGGACTTCTGAAAAACTTCTGGCAGCTTGAAAGCATACAAACAAGAGTTAAGCAAAATTTTATTTTAATCAAAACTTCACTTTTTAGGGCGCCTGGGTGGCTCAGTTGGTTAAGCGACTGCCTTCGGCTCAGGTCATGATCCTGGAGTCCCGGGATCGAGTCCCACGTCGGGCTCCCTGCTCAGCAGGGAGTCTGCTTCTCTCTCTGACCCTCCCCCCTCTCATGCTCTCTATCTCATTCTCTCTCTCAAATAAATAAATAAAATCTTTAAAAAAAAAAAAAAAA
>NW_028015048.1:0-755 GCF_054177405.1 Leptonychotes weddellii
TCAACGTGGGGCTCAAACCCACAACCCCAAGATCAAGAATTGCATGCTTCACTTGACTGAGCCAGCCAGGCGCCCCTCAACATATGCGTTTGGAGGGGACACAGACATTCAGACTATCAGACTTCTAGTTCTGGCCCTAGCTTATTGGTTAGCCCAGCTTGAGCTCTGCAGGCCGTCACCAAGGCATTTCAGCCAATCATTGGTGGAAATGTCTGTCTCATGGAGTTTCTTAGTGATTGAATTGAATGTTCAAATTTATATTCCAAATCCTTGGGGTAAGCATATGAAGCAGGCGCAGCCTTGTGGGACATGTTTGTTTGTGTGTTAGGCAGTGAACACCACAGATAAACTCTGACTAAATATGGAGACGGGTAATTTGTAATAGAGAGAAAACCAACTCAAACCAGCTTAGGCACAAAAAGACATTTATCAGCGCAAGTATCTGAGGTGTCTAGAAATGTGACTTGTTCAAGCAAGCCTGGTCCAGTGATTGCAGTGTCATCCAGACTCTCTAACCATATGCTGCTTCTCTCTGGGTGTTCATCTTGTTGTCCCATTCTGCAGACAGAATTCTTTGTGTGATGGAGAATGGGGTCCAAAGCAGCACCAGATTCATTCCTTTGCAGGATGAGGTCCTGAGACAAGATCCTAGTTCCAAATGGATTTTTTTTCCTGCTTTGTCAAAGATTATTTGACCATAGAGTTGAGGGTCCATATCTGGACTCTCTGTTCTGTTCCATTGGTCTATATGTCTG
>NW_028015049.1:0-755 GCF_054177405.1 Leptonychotes weddellii
TTACAGGTGACTTTTACTGGATAAAAAAAGGCACTGTGCCCAGAGATTGAGCATTAGATAAAATACTATTCCTTCTCTTCTTAAGGACAACTCTATGACATAATCAGATTGATCTATCACTTCAGGAAAAAAAATCTAAAAATTACAAGTTTACATTAATTTAAATTGTCCTAAAAAATAGTGACCGAAGACTCCATAGTAATGGGCCCATTTTTGCTAGATCATCTTTATCTCATTGTGAGGTAGGGTTTCTTAGAAACACTTGAGTTCTGTGAGAACAGTTCACCAACATAAAGTTCAATGACAACTGTAGAGTTTAAATTGTCATGCAGTGAATGTTAAAGAAATTCACCTACATATGCGAATGAAGATATTTCCCTAGACAAGAGCACCAATAACTAAATAGATCTTAATATAAGGTGTTATAAAAAAGTGGAAATGGACTATATATTTTATTCTTGGACTCCACAGAAATTTATTAAACTTTAAAATAAATAAATAAATTCAGAGAAATCTATATATGAAATCTACATATAAAAATTTATATAAAAAGGGGGTGCCTGGGTGGCTCAGTTGGTTAAGCGACTGCCTTCGGCTCAGGTCATGATCCTGGAGTCCCTGGATCGAGTCCCGCATCGGGCTCCCTGCTCGGCAGGGAGTCTGCTTCTCCCTCTGACCCTCCTCCCTCTCATGCTCTCTGTATCTCATTCTCTCTGTCTCAAATAAATAAATAAAATCTTTAAAAAAAAAAAAAA
>NW_028015050.1:0-755 GCF_054177405.1 Leptonychotes weddellii
ACCAGCAGCCCAGCCTTTTCCCTGCTGCTCAGAGTCAGGGGAGACCAAGGGCTCTCCTGCTCCTCCCTCCCAGGCAGGAGCCAGACCCCCTCTCCAGCATGGCAGTAAGGTGGAACCACCACGAGCCCCAACAGAGGCCCAGTGTGGCACCCAGACTTTCCACCACACCTGGAAGTGTCAAGGTGGTGGCCCCTTTCCCTGCCAAGTGAAGTCACAGAAAACCAGCGAAAACACAAGGTCCAGACAAGACCCAGAGTCTCACACACAATACTCCAAATGTCCAGGTTCCCATCGAAAACCACTCAGCATCTCAGAACCAGAACAGTCTCAACAAGTGAATAAAGACAATCAACAAACAGCAACACCAAGATGAACAGAATAATCAGAATAACTAACAAGATTTTAAAGCAGCTCTTGTAAGAATAATCCAATGAGCAGCCACAAACACACTTGAAAAAAAGAAAAAAAAAAAAAAAAACTCCAGCAAAGAGAAGATACAAAAGAGAATCAAATGGAAATTTTAGAACTGAAAAAAAATAATGAAATAAAAAGGTCAACAGGTGGTAGAGAACAGAGGAAAGCCCAGTGAACTTGCAGGCAGAATGAAAGAAATTGCCCAAACTGAAAAAATGGAGCAAATAGACTAGGGGAAAAAATCCCCAGAACACAGCAACCCATGGGACTGTAATAGAAGATCCAACATTCATGTCAATGGAATCACCAAAGACAAGAAAGAAAATGGCTATAAAAAGTAT
>NW_028015051.1:0-755 GCF_054177405.1 Leptonychotes weddellii
GAACTGTCCTGGGGCATAGATGACATCAGATGGCCATGAAAATCGACTCCTGAAGCTTGGTGATAGGTACCTGGGGATTCATTCATTATGTTACCATTATTACCTCTGTTTAAACTTCCCCATGGGAGAAGGTTTTTAAAATCAAATGTTTTCCAACAGTGAGAACATCAGGAAGCATCTCATGGGGGGGTGGGGGGGGGAGGCGGTTGGGCAGGGTTCTTTGGCAGGACTGGGTGAAGTCTGGAGAGAACGGTGGAGACCCACCCCTTCCTGACCAGGTAATTCCTGGGTCCTCCTTGCTAAATTCGGGCTCTGGACAATGAGCCGGACGTACCTCCCTGACTTCCGGCACTTTGGCAGCCAGTCACCCTACGTGCGTCCTCAGTTACACACCCTTGCGCAACCAGACGGACCCTGTGCTAAGCCACGTCCCCGCCCGCCTCAGAAAAGGGGTTTCTATTTAAAAATTCAAAGGACATTAATTGCCAACATTTCCAACAAAAAAATCAGCTTTTTTCGCTTCTTTTTTTTTCGTTTTTATTTATTTATTTATTTATTATTCTTATGTTAATCCCCATACATTACATCATTAGTTTTAGATGAAGTGTTCCATGATTCATTGTTTGTGCATAACACCCAGTGCTCCATGCAGAATGTGCCCTCCTCAATACCCATCACCAGGCTAACCCATCCTCCCACCCCCCTCCCCTCTAGAACCCTCAGTTTGTTTTTCAGAGTCCATCGTCTCTCATGGT
>NW_028015052.1:0-755 GCF_054177405.1 Leptonychotes weddellii
ATTTATGGAGCTCTCAGGTACTTTATATGCATCAGTGAAATTAGGGATTATTCTCCCTGTTTTACAGAAGTGGAAACACAGGCTCAGAAAGGCTTAGGGAGGACAACTGTTCTAAAGGTGATCCAGTGTGCCTGTCAGTAAATGAACTCAGGCTAGCATGCTTTTGGGACAAGCACACTGGATGTGGTGGGTCCAGGGAGATCAGAAAAGGAGCAGGCTCCTCCAGGGCTGTCAACCTAGCCCTGCAGGCTTCGCCGGGTCAGGAACCCAAGCTGTGCAGATCCCTTCCTAGACCCAGCACTGAGGTACTTAGGGTAAGACCTGATGTAGGAAATTTTAAGTTCATTTCAGTCTTGATGTGTCCAAATGGTTCATCCCTACATTTTTCCAAAAGGTTTAGGAAGGTGCCTGGCTCAGCACGGCCTGGGGATGGGGTGAGGAGTGGAATTTGGAGACAGACTGGGTTTAAACCCTAGCCCCACCAAATGCTGACCGCATAGCTATAGGCAAATCACCAACCTCTCCAGTCTCAGTTCCTCTACTAGAAAATGAGACTAATGACACCTCTCTTTCTGGAATGATAAAAGGACTGAATAATATATATAAATCAAAGAACATAAAGGATACAAAAAAATACTGTGAATTTTTTTTTAAAAAAGTAGGGACTCTACATTTATTTATTTCTACCTTGCCCTGTTCCAAAAGAGAGTTAAGGCAGCTGGGACACAGTAAATATTTGTTGACCGGGTTCATGT
>NW_028015053.1:0-755 GCF_054177405.1 Leptonychotes weddellii
GACTACCAGTCCCACCCGAGTACCAGCCTCACCCGAGTACCAGCCGACCTGAGTACCAGCCCCACCCGAGTACCACCCTCACCCGAGTACCACCCTCACCTGAGTACCAGCCCCACCCGAGTACCAGACCCACCTGAGTACCAGACCCACCTGAGTGCCAGCCCACCTGACTACCAGCCTCACCCGAGTACCACCCTCACCCGAGTACCAGCCGACCTGAGTACCAGCCTCACCCGAGTACCACCCTCACCCGAGTACCAGCCGACCCGAGTACCAGCCTCACCCGAGTACCAGCCCCATCTGGGGGCTGGGCCCCATGGCAAAGCCTGACTTGATACCTACGGGGAGGCCTCGTGTAGTGGGGCCTCATCATGGCGCAGACCCGATGGGAGAGGCCCTTCAGGGTCAGAACAAACACCTGAATGAAGCAAGGGAGAACAGTCTCCCTGAAGCCAAGAGCCTGGATAACAATGGCTGGGGACAGGATGACCTTTAGCTGTGGGCCTTAGCTACGTAAGCGAGGTTGTTTTCGTGGGTTAGGACCGGCAGAGCTGGACTATCACTGATTGGCGGGCGAGCAGAAGAGCTGGGCTATTACTGATTGGCTGGTTTTCAGCAGGCTGGGTCTGTCGCGGACTGGCTGGACCCAAGAAGGATGGGTCTGACACTGATTGGCTGCTTTCAGAAAGGCAGCGCTGTCACTGATTGGCTGACTTTCGGAAGGACAAGGTAATCACTGATTGGCTGGCTTTCTG
>NW_028015054.1:0-755 GCF_054177405.1 Leptonychotes weddellii
GGACAAATTGTGAGGGGTAACATTCCAGAGCTCCCTGAAGGGTTAGGCTAAAGATACTCTTTCTGAGACCTTGCCCCTCATCCCATCCTTGCTCGACTTCTTCCTTTTCTGTGACCTGCTCCCCTCCCTTCTCAGGAGTTTCTTCTAAGAGCTCTTCCTGAATAAATCGTTTCATGTGAATTGTCATCTCAGGGTCTGGGGCTGGGGAACTGGTCTACGACAAGGATGATTTAACTCATATCCAGCCCTGAAAGACTGGTGTACCATCTACAGAATTGCACTGTAACACCCAGACATTGTCCTAGAGATACAAATGAGATCCTGAGAGATTACAGAAGATGAAGTTAATAATTCGGTTGAGAGGAGGTAGCAAGCACTTCTTTTAGAAAGTATTAGTCAATCTGGGTTTTTAAGGTTGAATAGGAGTTGCCCAGGTAGGAAATATAGTGTGGGGTTGGGGTGTGGCAAGGAGAGGTAAAATGGGCAAAAATTTCTAACTACAAATAACATGTGGTTCCTATGCTTTAGGAATTCAAAATATAGTGAGTGAATGTGGGAAGCCAGACAGGTCTTGGAGAAATTATAATGCAAGGGATAAATAAGGGCTAGAATAAACAGGATGTTGTTGTTCTTGCCTCAGAGAACGAGCTGGGTTTGGAAGAGTGAAAATGAGTTTTCTAGGCAGAGAAGGGAGTAAGGGAACCTGAAGAAGAGAGAACCACATGTGTAAAGATACAGGGACATGAAAAGTTCTG
>NW_028015055.1:0-755 GCF_054177405.1 Leptonychotes weddellii
TTGAAGAACACTTTGGTTGTTTCTATTTCCTATTGATAATAAATAGAGCTGCTATGAACATTTGTTTACGGGATACTGCATGGACATGAAGTTTTCAATTCACTCGGGTAAATACCTAAAAGTGAGATTATTGGATCATAAATGTATGACAAATTGTTTTCTCAAATGGCTGTACCATTTTATCTTTTACTCTTCCATCTCACCAACATCGACAATTGTCAGTTCTTTCCCCTTAGCCATTCTCATAGGTATGCATTGGTGGTGGTATCTCATTGTGCTTTTGATTTCCATTCTCTAATGACTAATGATACTGAGTGTTTCTTCATTTGCTTTTTTGCTATCCAGTATCTTCTTTGGAGAAGTGTATCTTTGCCCATTTTGTAACTGAGTTGACTGTCTTCTTGTTAAGTATTAAGAGTTCTTTATATATTCTAGATCCATGTCCTTTATCAGCTGTGTGATTTGAAAATATTTTCATCCAGTCTGTGATTTGTCTTTTCATTCTCTTAACAGTGTCTTCCATAGAGCATAAGTTTTAAATTTTTACAGACTAATTTATCCTTTTTCGTTTTTTATTTATGACTTGCACATTTGCCATCTCATCTAAAAACTCATTAACAAACCAAAGGTTACAGATTTTCCTCCAACATTTTCAACATCTGTGTATATATCTAATTCTATATACATCTGTGGATTCATTCGTTTCTTTAAAAAAGATGTTTATTTCTTCTTTTGTTTCTTTGTGTGTTGCAATT
>NW_028015056.1:0-11471 GCF_054177405.1 Leptonychotes weddellii
AAAAAAAAAAAAAAAAACCTTAGTCATGAGACCCATCAGATGTATATCAGTGGGCCATAAGCTTGGAGGATGATTGCTAACATATCTTGGGGGGTAGAGATAAAGGAAGTTCCCAAAGGAATTTTTATATATTAAAGGAGACTTACAGGACTCTGGAGGTCGGGCTAATGTTAAGATAAAGCTGCCTTCTGTCCTTAGCAAAGTATTAACATTGAGGCAGTTGAGCTCCTAGAGGAAGGTCACTCTGCCTGTCTCAAGGACTCAGTGGGTTGTAAGTTGTAAGGATATTTAAATTTTTTCTAAAATTTGTTTTGCCTTTGTTCTCCACATCAAGAAAGACAGTCATTAAATGATCAGTTACTTCAGGTGTGTAACACAGATGAGCTGTACAAAACCACACAAGCATAAGGTGAACTAAACCTGAGTGCAGCGGTGGGAGGTGGCCATCAGTGAACTCCTGCCTGTGGAAGGGACCTGGGGGTTGAATGTAAAGGATGAGTCAGAGTAGTGAGTAAAGAAGGGTGAGGAAGAGAACACCAAGTCCAGAGAATCACAAGCCTCAAATTCTTAAGGTGGGAGGAGGCATAAGATTTCATGAGGCCCAATGAGAAAACTCACCCTTCTGCTTCCCCTCTTCCCATAGGGTGTGTTCTGAAACTTTTTATTCTAGATCTATATGCTCGGTGTTTTTTGAAAGGGAATATACCCCAAAGAGGATGTAAGCATGACCCTCAGGATGCCTACCAGCTAAAGCTAACTTCAGAATTCAAAGAGTACCTACTTTTTTATCTCTTCAGTGTTGTATATTCTTTGGATTTTGCCAATTAGAAAGTATGTGGCAGCACAGACACACTGGCCTAACCCTTTTCCAAACCCTTAGCTTCTAGCACATAGCCTGGACTGAAAAACTCACTAGATATTTATTGATTTGTTGCTAGAAGCCCAAGGTCTAGGACCCAATTCTGTTACTTTCAGTTGTGTGACTTTAGAAAAATCTCTTAATCTCTCTGAGTTTCAACTTCCTCGACCAAAGTGGAAGAGTTTACTACCCAAGTCTCTAAAAACAGATTCACACCCTGTTAAGAATTTTTTTTTTCAAGATCCCAGGTAAAAAATATTTCGGTGCCTTTATATTTGAGCCCTAGGACCCTTGTAGATTGCTGACCTGTCTCAGTGGTCCTGATGGAATGCACTTCCGAGAGTGGCTATAAATGCATCTGAGCATATTAGGAGAGGATTATGGTATGTTATCACTATTCCTGTTCTTATTAGAAGAGGATGAGAAACAAAACCAAACAGTTCAGCAGGATGACTTGGAGCATAGGTGAGCAATTCTTCAAGAATTCTTAGAACTGCACTTGTTCAACTTCTGTGATTATGCTTTGTTATCTAAAAGTCTTTCATTTCTGTGGCCTCAGAAGAATTCTGAAACATTAGCCTCAGAAATGTCTTTAGAAATCTTTTAATCAAAGGATGGCAACAGGTTTCATTTTCACTAGTAAACTCTGTCCAACTAGTAGGGCTACCTGGGTTCATGTGTTGGAAAGCATCCTGAGGCTGTATCCAGATTTAAAGGACAATGTGGTTGGTAATCAATCAGTAACATCTGCCATGGGAACAGCATGGGCTTAAGGATGGTAGTACCATGTGTGTTGTGTATTTCTGACCCTCATCTAGACCCATATTTTCCTTACAGTGATGATGAAGGATCAGAGTTCAGTGATCTGTACAAGTGTAACCTAAATCTAGAGGACGAGGTCAGTGGACTTCTTTTACTATTAATTTTTGTCTGAACAGAAAGTTTTATTTTAGAAAATTGTTTCTTCCGGGGCGCCTGGGTGGCTCAGTCAGTTAAGTGTCTGCCTTCAGCTCAGGTCATGATCCCAGGGTCCTGGGATCGAGCCCCACGTCAGGCTCCCTGCTCGGCGGGAAACCTGCTTCTCCCTCTGCCTGCTCTGCCTGCTGCTCCCCCTGCTTGTGTTGCCTCTCTCACTGTGTCTCTGTCAAAGAAAGAAAGAAAGAAAGAAGGAAAGAAAGAAAGAAAGAAAGAAAGAAAGAAAGAAAGAAAGAAAGAAAGAAAGAAAGAAAGAAAGAAAGAAAGAAAGAAAGAAAGAAAGAAAGAAAAGAAAATTGTTTCTTCCTAATCCATTATATGCTATCCATCATATACCAGCTATTTGTTATATGCTTCTATAGTACAATGGACTGTCAAGAGCATGT
This sequence comes from Leptonychotes weddellii, assembly GCF_054177405.1. Taxonomy (NCBI): domain Eukaryota; kingdom Metazoa; phylum Chordata; class Mammalia; order Carnivora; family Phocidae; genus Leptonychotes; species Leptonychotes weddellii. Next base: position 2,221 of record NW_028015056.1, read on the forward strand.
TCCATAGCTAGACTCCCTGGGTTCAAATATCAGCTCACCAATTACAAGCTATATGACCTTGAACAAGTTACTTAATCTCTCTGTACCTCAGTTTCCTTATCTGTAAAATGGATATAGTAATAATAATTCCTCTTTCATGGGGTTCATGGAAAGATTAAATGAATTAATACATGTAAATAAAGAATTAAACTGTGACTAGCATATAACAAGACTTTTTAAGTGTTCACCATCTCTTTTATCCCTACTTTGGTTAGGGCATTTATTTAAGGACTGACATACACACTGGGAGAGAAGTAGTCTCTCTCTTTCTGAGGTCTTAAGCGGAAAGTCTCAGGAAGAATCACAGAAGCTCAGACCTATTTGTGATCACTATGGCTGCATGTGGTGAAACTCTGTTACAAATACAGGAAAGAAGGGCCAAAATATGGAGATGGAAAGTTAGATCCTAATGACACCATTTGAAATCGTGGATCCAGCCATATCTCACACAGGAATCCAAACCTAGACTTAAAGGTTGGGTTTTGTTTGTTTTGCTCGAGTTTGAGGAATATTTTTGACACTCAAAATTACAAGATCCTTCACTATTTTTGCAAGGGACTTTTAACTCCCATGTAGAGGTCTGTTCTTGAAGTCATGTGTTCCAGAAAAATGCACCTGAAGGACCTGGAGGAGATTGATCAGTCCCATCAACAAGAATAACAGGGCACCAGGACTGCTTTTCCAAAGGGGACTTTGCTAGATAAAAGGCTCCTGAGGGCTAAGAAAAGCACTTTGAAACCCAGAAAGCGTCACTGAGCTTCCTGACAACACCAGGCACAGCTGAGCCTACATGTGCCAGATCACAGGATTTTCTCAGCCCAGCCAGCCCAAATTGAGGCTAAAATATCTGCAGGGATGTCCTCAGCCCTGAAAACAAGGCACACCATGTCCTCCTGGTATGCCATCTGATTTCAGAAGGCTGGGCTGTGGCATTTACTTCCTTCCTTTAATAAGGAGGACATAAGAGAGGTGGCTGCTTGGACAAACAAAGACTACCTCTGTGGGGGAAACCCAAAGGTGCCTGGACAACTTGTTTCTGGTCAAGAACTTGGTCTTGATCCTAAGAGTCCTGGGTCAGATGAAGAAATCAGTTTCATCCTTGATCTAGCCTCCATTCTAGACACCTGAGTTTTAATTGAGAAGATTTGGATGTTTCTGGCAAAGACAAGTTGGTTCACAGAGTAACCATATGATTTACTGTACAGAGACACTTTAATGAGTGAGAATGGACAATATGAATTGCTCCAGGACTAGGTATGAGCCAGGGCAGCCCCAAGACATCCAATCGACCTTTACTAGTCATGAGGGGGCACAGTGTTCTCCTCAAGAAATGTACCACATTACATTTTGGAGATCTGATCTGATTCAAGAAATTATTCAGATTAAGATCAAATTTGTTCCATTTTCTCCAAAATCACTACATCATGATGATGGGCCAAAGGTTATCAGAGCAGTTTGGTTAAAGGATTAGACTATTTTTCATACACTGTATTAATCTATTTTAGATCCTGGGTTCAAATCCTGGCTGATCACTAAACATCTGTGCCATTTGGGCAAGTTATCTCTCTGTGCCTCAGTTTTCTCACCTGTAAAATAGGGCTAAGAAGAGCAGCTACTTCATCGGATTGTTGTGATAATTAAATTAAAATGTAGGTAAGTGACAAGGCTAATGGCTCACACACAGTAAACTCAATTATGAGTGGCTATTATTTTTAATATTTAAATAGGTTGTGAATTGAGAACTCGGCAGCCAGTTTGCTGAATAGTCAAGAGTCTTTGATTTGTTCACTTAAATAGGCATTGTGTTCTCCCAGACTCATTTGTGTAAGGACTGGAATAGCTGAGATAACCTTCAGGTTGGATTTGACTTATAGATTATATTCAAGTCATTCAAATAAAAAATGTATTGAGCAGTTAGTATAGTAGAGCTTATTTAATAAATGTTGGAGATATGGCAGTAAATGTGAGAAAACAGCAAATTTGGCCTCTTGTGAACATTATAATAAATAAAAGAAAAAAATAAAGCCATACAATACTTGTGTTTAACCACAAGCCACAAAAAATATGACAAGTTTATTCAATCATAGAGGATTCAGACACCAGCTCTGGGGATTTCAGTTCTTCAGAGGTCACATCAATCCCCCAATCCAATGCTTATTTTGCATGAACACAAGCTTCCACAGCTATCTTGCTAAGCACTGGGGCCCTGAATTCTTCCCAGGACTGCTGGCTCCTATTCTTAGTCACCAGTAATTTTGCTTTTAGGCTCATTGTCTTGTCCATTTTGAATACACGTGATTGTGAGTCAAAGCCAGAGAGAACAGGCATGTCAGGAGGACTGGGGCCTGGAGCTCTCAACCTAATGATTAAGTTCCTAGATTATGCTGGTACATTATGAATTCTTTCTTTTAAATATAGACCACTTCCACTTGATATGAAATGAGCTGACTCACCCTAGTAATGCTAAACAGGTTACCTAATTGGGTGAAATGTGCAGCCTGAATAAAAGATTCTGGACAGACCCAAAGAGAGAGATGAGGGCTCTGAGCTTCTACAACCTGGGGATAAAGGGAAAAGTGAGAAGGAACTCCCATTCTACTTCTGTCACAGTTTTTCTGGGGCTGTGCTATATTTTGTTGTTATAGCTTAGTATCGAGCATCTTGAATGATATAATGAGTCTTGTGACAGATTTGAAGTTTGTGGAATTTCTTAGAAATCATGTTAAAACCTAGTGATGGGGCCACTAAAATCTATTTTAGATTCAGCATATGTGATATTCTACATTTGAATAACATTTTACAATTTATGCCCAATTAATTTGTTAACAGTGTTTAGCTTGTGCTACTGTTCCCATCTGTGCCTCTCCTGGTCCTTTTCATACATTGCCTTTTTGAAAGCAAATTTCTGGACATATACATATATACAGAAAAGTGCAAAACAGCTCAATGGATTTTTACAGAGTGCATGCACCTATCTACTCAGTTCCTAGATCAGAACCCCAGAAGTCCCATCCCACTATGCTCTTCCCACCAAAGTTAGCTACTGTCTTGACTTCTATGACCATAGATTATTTTTTTAAGTGAATTATATATTATATTCTCTTTTGTATCTGGCTTCTTTTGTTACATTTTTTTTTGCATGAAATTCATCAATGTTGTGTGAACTCCTAGTTTGTTCATTCTTTTTGCTGCAAGTGGTCTACTGTATAAATACAACACAATGTCATCAAATACTGATGGGCATTTGTGGTTTGATAAGTGGACTGTTATGGACATGTTTGTTTTTTTTTTTTAAAGATTTTATTTATTTATTTGACAGAGAAAGAGAGAGAGAGTTCACAAGCAGGGGGAGAGGCAGAGGAAGAGGGAGAAGCAGGCTCCTGGCTGAGCAGGGAGCCGGATGCGGGGCTTGATCCCAGGACCCTGGGATCATGACCTGAGCCGAAGGCAGCTGCTTAACCAACTGAGCCACGCTGGTGCCCCATGGACATACTTATTTGTGTCTTTGGGAAATACACATATCAGAATAGAGTTACTTGGATATATTTATATACAGTTATATATAATAACATATAATATACATATATAGATTATATGTAATTCCATATGCATATATTACATATACATACTTATACATATATTCAAAATAAAACCTACATATATATATTCACTTTAGTAGGTACTACTAAACAGTTGTCCAAAGTTATATCAATTTATTCTCCTACCAACAGTGTAAAAATGTTTTAGTTCTATATCCTTGCCATCACTTGGTACTGCCTTTTTCATTTTAGTCATTTTGGCAGGGGCAAAAGTCATTTACTTTTATAGTGTGTGTATTTATCTCTATTCTCCATTTGTCATAGCCAGTGACTTATTTTTTTCCCTCCCAATTTACATGAATGACTGTAACTATAACATAGCTCATAATTAACATGTACCTAGTCATGGAGGGGGAAGCTAAAAAATAAAATGTCAGTGGTCATTTATTTCTATTAGGAATTTAGTCTTCTAATGGATTGAGAAATATTGCTCTTAGTTTTGGTAAATTTCAGGGGCACAGGAATGACTCTGATAGTCATTTAAATCCAAGATATTTCCATATTACACATCCTAAAACTAGCCCTATATAAACTTTAGAAACAGTACCAGCACAACCCTTCAAGTATTTCCATGAGTTACTGAGTCCAATTCTTGCCATGAACTTCTGCTTTCTTCTAAAGATCTCAAAATCAGTAAAAACCACAACTCCCTTTCTTGGAGCTATTTAACAGAGAGAGAGACACAAATGGATGAAGAAGTTAGAAGACTAAGGACCAGAATCTAGGCCTTCAGCCTTCCAGTTTTATCATTATAGGATATCACCTTTAGAACAAGACTGGTCACTCAGTCTTCTGAAATAAACAAAGTGTAATTCCAACCTGTGGCCCTCTGGAGTTCCTTTTAATTCACAAGAAATGGTGATGACCATTGGAATCTCAGTGTAATCCCATTTGTTATGAAGGAGACCTACACAATGTAGACGTGACTTACCTATTGCCCCTAATATCTGAAATTGGAAGAATAAAATAGATCTATTGCAAGGTAATTTGATCCACACAACAGTCCCAAGTATGTACCCTGAGAGAAAGTTCTAAGTGAGGTCCCATTAACCAGCCTCAGCCTCTGCTATCTGTAGAGTGATGGGTAAGAGCTCACCCTCTGTAGTCAGACAGATGGGTCTAAATTCCTGTACTACTGTTGGCTTCAGTGGGACCTCTAATATGTCCAACCTTTCTAAGCCTTCATTTTTCTCATTGTTAAAGTAAGAGGTGCTGTGGAATTTAGAGATCATGTGTGTGTGGCAGAATCATAATTTGAGGTCTTAACCAATTCTTTCTTTTATTTTCCCCATCTCATCCCCATGCAGATGGGGAGATATAGGGCCACCATTTGTCCTGGAGCTAGATTCCTTAAAATTGGACCAATGAATAAAAATGACAATTTCTCAGATCCTGGTTCCAATTCAGACACAGCAGTGGAGACAAGATGAATCCACTTTCATAAATCCAAGATTCTCAGAGCCCTGTAGTGCTGTTGGGATAGGACATCCAAAACTTGCCAAGGGTCTTGAGGGGGACGTGAACATTGACTGAGGAGGAGAGATGCATGGACCTGTACAGGGTCCTGTTGTGGGCACAAGGACCTAGGTGCCAGATGTGCGCTGTGTGGGTAGTTTCCACTGGAAACTAAGGGACAGATTAAACTTCACCTCACCAGGTTATCTGAGCCAGGCATCTAATGGGGACCAGTCAGAACTGGTCTCCATTTGGAAGTTTGTCAAGGTCTGACTAAATGAATTTATCTTGAGTGTAAGAGAACAGCAGAAGGCCTGCTGGGTCCAGACAGAGAAGTGGACACCCACTCCCTACTGTTACCAGATTGGCATCTGTGAGATGTCCTGGGCTTAGTATCCTCCCTGGGTGGAAAGGGAGAATAAATTGGAGGGGGAGGGGGGATTCTGGACATGACTGAATTCCAAACCTGGACTAACACATTTTCTGGATCAGACCTTCCTTAGACATGTGTAGATGATGTTCTGACCACTAGGGAGATTGTGAGTTCAAATTATTTTGTTAAAGAAACTACTAACATTATGTTTCTTGTATACCCCATGTGAGTGATGCTGAGAATTCATACCTATTACATGTGGGAAAATGCCTGGTACAAGTAAATGGTCATTACTGTTATCCTGAAGATCTAATTAACATCCTGTCTCTTGTCACCCAAGAATTAAGTTGTAATCGCAGTGGCTGTTCTGCCATGCTAAAAATAGTGCCTACTAACACTGTACTAGCAGTGAGATTTTCAGCTTTTAACCTGCTAGAAGGAATTTATTGGATATTAGGATGTAAATGCAGACTACCTACCAGATGGCCTCATTAAAAAAAAAAAATCTGATTTGTATAAAGCATTTTATCAACCTGAGTTAATGTAACTCAGACAACATGAGATGGAAGTATCTCGAAAGAATCAGAAACTGACAACACAGGTTTTCTGTGTTCATGGGAAGCCATGTGCCTCTCACTTGCGATATGTGTTGTGCTCTCCCCTGAAATCTATGGAGAACAGCCAGTCACCCATCACCATCTGGTCAGGCTAATTCTGGGTGGTTGCAGCTGCAACTCAGGGTCTGATAATCATAGCTCCCAGTTGTCTACATGCTAAATAGCTAGTTCAAGTGGCTGCCTGACCATCAGATTTCACTATGTGCAGCTTCCTTCTCTAATAAAAGATCCAGATTTCAAAGCACTAAAGAGCACCCTAACCATTCACAAACTCAATACTACACAGTTCCTTTCTCTTTGAGCTTTCAGGACGACCTACCTCAACCATATATTTCACCAAGATAAGACCTCTTCTGAGGACTATAACAATAATCCCATAATTGGTCCCTTCTGTTCTGATTTTCTATTCTATAAGCCATTTTCTATCCAACGGCATTTCCAGGTTAATCAACCAAAAGCCTCGATGAAGCCACATCACAAACCTTTAATATTCCCATGTTGGCTACAGATAAATGCGAATTTCCTGGCTTAGCTTTCAAGGCTCTTATCATTTGGTCTTAGTTTTGGGAACCAATATAATGTAATGGTTGAGGTTATGGATATATTGATTCAAAGCTCAGATTTATTATTTCCTTAATATCCTCTTACCAGGTTAGTTATTCTTTCAGTTTACTCATCTTAAAATGAGATTAATGACACTTTCACAACTGTGGTAGGGATTAAGTTAGATCAAAATAATTTGCCTAGTACATTTGCACTGAAAATACTCCTCAGTGGAGGTGACAGTTATAATAATTACTACTTTTTTCAGTATTATTTCCTGCTTTTGGCCAATATTCCAGCAACAATGGACTACATTTTGAAGCAGTACAGTGTTACATGGTTAAACATTAGGATTTTGCGATCAGACTGTCTGGACTTCGGTGATGACTGCTACTTGTGTGATTTGAGCAAGTTACTTCACCTTCCTGGGCCTCACTGTCCTCAGTAAAATGGAAATAATAATACCTGCCTCTTGGGATTCTGTAAGTATTAAATCAGAGCATGCCTATGAAAAATTTAACATCATTCTTGGAACAAAGTAAGTGCTGAGGGGAAATCATTTCCTGTCCTATTTTGAGTTATTATTTACTCAATAATTTAATAGTTTAATAACTAATAGCTTAATAGTCTAATAATTATATTATTACTTTAATATACTCTCTTTGAATATACATTCCTCTTCTTTGCATGTTTCGCTTTTGCTTTCTCCACTCCCCACCCCCAATTCTAGAACCACTCTACACACTTTATGTTCCTTTTATAAGTCTCCAGGTCCTATAATCTTTAAACCCAGATCAAACACCCAAAATGTTTCCTCCTCCAGGAAGCCTTTCCTAATGCCTCAGCAGGAAATAACTTCTCTGAAATAAACTACTCTGGGAGTTTAAAGGAGTAGCTTTCCAACAGAACTGAGGCATTCTGGACTGTGTATGTTTTATCTCAACAATGAAATGATCAAATGTGAGGACAGAGACTCAGTCTACTTCATCTTTCTATCACCTCCATAGGGCCTCAGCAAATGCTCATGGAACTATGTTTTATCTGGTTCCCATCTCTTTTGCCAAATGACCCAGAGGTTTGGGAACTGAAGCTATGAAGTAAAGAGAAAGAAGGAAGACTGTCCCTTGGAAACTGAGCATTTCTAATACATGAGTCAATCTTTAGTATTACATTTGACCCTTTCTTATTTCCTCTGGAGCCAGTTTTTAAGAATTGTGCCCTCAAGAAAAAGAATTGTTGATGATTCAAAAGCTCTGCTGTTGCTTCAAAAGAAACGGGTGTCAAAACTGCTACTTTAGGGCAGAGCAAGATGGCGGAGGAGTAGGGAGACCTGGATTTCGTCTGGTCTCAGGAATTCAGCTGGATAGGGATCAAACCATTCTGAACACCTACAAACTCAACAGGAGATCGAAAAAAAGAAGAGCAAAAACTCTCTGAACAGAAAAGTGACCACTTTCTGGAAGGTAGGACGTGCGGAGAAGTGAATCTGAGGTGATATTCGGGAGGACAGACGGCGGGGGAGGGGCCTCCGTCGGCCGCTTCTGGCAAGTGATAGAGCCACGGAGCGCAAAATCAGAACTTTTAGAAGTCAGCTCCACTGAGGGACATTGCTCCAGTGGCTAAGCTGGAGGTGGAACCCTCGCTGGGACGGTGTGGTCTCAGGACCCTTGGGGTCACAGAAAGACCAGGGGTACCTGAGTGCGGCAGAGCTCCCAGGTATTGGAGTGGGGAAGCCAGCTGCAGAGACAGAGCCGAAGAGGAGCTCTCAGCTCCAGGTTGCCATAAACCATGATCTGCGGCACAGTCGGGCCACTGCTCCTCCAGCAGGGACCCAACAAGTGGCAGATCCGGGGAGACTCCCCTTCTTCCCCTAGGAGGAGAGGCGCGGGAGCGCACCGCAGGGATCTGCTGGGTTTGGAGACTCCACACTGAGTCGGGTGCCAGAGATAGAAATGCTCGGTCACAGGCCAGGTGAGCACAGTGTGCGGCCGGAGACCAGGGAGACAGGAGTGACTGACTGCTTTTCTCTGGGGGATCACTGAGGAGTGGGGCCCGAGTTCTCGGCTCCTCCAGGGTGGAGATTGGGAGGCTGCCATTTTCACTCTTGGCCTCCAAAGCTGTACGGAAAGCTCATGGGGAACAAAAGCTCCTGAGAGCAAAACCGGGCAGCCCGGACAGGGCAAGGGTGGGGCAATTCCGCCTCCGGCAAAGACATTTGGGAACCACGGCAACAGGCCCCTCCCCCAGAAGATCAGCGAGAACAGCCAACCAAGACCAAATTTACCGATCAATGAGAACGGCCGAATTCCAGCACTAGGGGAATACTGCACATAGAATTCATGGCTTTTTTACCATGATTCTTTAGTCTTTCAAAGTTAATTTTTTTTAACTGTCTTTTTTTTTTTTAATTTTTCTTTTTTCCTTTTTCAACTAACATCAATCCCTTTTTTAAAAAACATTTTTATTTTTCATTTTTAAAGTCATATTCTATCCCTTCATAATAGTTACCCTTATTTTTGGCATATATATATAAGCTGTTCTCTCTTGAAAATTTTTAGATGGTTTCTTCTTTCTTTTTTTTTTTTTAAAGATTTTATTTATTTATTTGACAGAGAGACACAGCGA
>NW_028015057.1:0-755 GCF_054177405.1 Leptonychotes weddellii
TTCTGTGCCTGTCCCCACGGCAATAATGGGGATGACGTCCATGACGTGTGCCTTGTCACTAGGTGTTCTGAGGCGCAAGTGGACCCGGGCGCGGAGGGCTCAGCCCGGTGCCTGGAACAACATGTGTGCTCGACAAATGTTAGCTATGTCTTCTCGCCACAGCTGGGGGGCTCTGGTAATTTTTCCTTTCCAAATCTGCATCTGTTAGCCTGTTGCTGCCTTCCATCTGTCTTGTTCCAATCCCTACGGCCGCACAGAACAGCTTTGCTCTCCTTCCCACATGACAGCCCATCAGAGACATTTTAAGACAGGAATCCTCTTCCTCCGGATCTCCACTTGCCTCCTGCACAGCGCCGTCCCCACTCAGCTGCGTCCCTGTCGGACGCTATGGCAGGCGCCCAGTGCTATTCCGTGGCTCCCAACAAGACCAGGACCCCTGCTCCCATCTTCCTTGGAATATATTATCCTGAGAAATGTCTTTGCATCCCTAAAAGGGAATATTTTTTTTTTCTAAATTATTTTGAGCTTCAGATTTTCTCGTGAGCTGCAGAATTTCTTTTTTTTTTTTTTTAAAGATTTTATTTATTTATTCATGAGAGACAGAGAGAGAGACAGAGGCAGAGGGAGAAGCAGGCTCCCCGCAGAGCAGGGAGCCCCATGCGAGCTGCAGAGTTTCTAAAGCTTTCTTCTGGGATAACCTTTTTGCTCAAGATAACAGAAGTGGATCCATTCGAGGAGACCTTGGTGCTGGGTCG
>NW_028015058.1:0-755 GCF_054177405.1 Leptonychotes weddellii
ACTCAAATGATGGACTTAGTAGGTGTCTTGTCACTCAGTGGCCAGTTCCCAGGTGGCAGCTTCTCTTTAATGATTCTGGGTTACACTTTTGAAGTTTGTGTTAAATATTAGCATTTTAAGATGAGTATTTTTGAAATAGAAAATAGAAAAGACATAGTAGATGTTTTCTTAATGTATTATATGTGAAGCTAAAAGGCAAGGCCATTTATCTCTTCAGCACTGAGGTTACCTTTGGATTGTAGAAATATCATGTTTCTTATTTTTTTTTAATTTTTCTTTTAAAAAAAAGATGTATTTAGAGAGCATGCACGCACACATGAGTGTGCAGCGGGGAGGGGCAGAGGGAGAGGTAGAGAGAGAATCTTAAGCAGACTCCCTGCTGAGCTCGGAAGCCTGTGCTGGGCTCGATCTCACGACCCTGAGATCATGACCTGAGCTGAAACCAAGAGTTGGACACTTAACCACCTGAGCCACCTAGGCACCCCAGAAATACCACATTTCTTTCGTATTTTATAATTAGGACAAAAGATAATCACTTGATTTTTCAAATATAGGTTGGGTGTGTACAAAAAGGGAGTTTTGTGCACTTTCTAAAATAAAAATGACCTTTACCAAATTTATGGAAAGCTTCATAAAAATGTACCTTTTTTTTTAATATTTCATTTATTTGAGAGAGCATGGGTTGGGGAGGGGGAGGGGCATAGGGAGAAGGAAAAGCAGACTCCCTGAGGAGCAGGGAGTCCGATGACATGGGG
>NW_028015059.1:0-755 GCF_054177405.1 Leptonychotes weddellii
AAAAAAAAAAAAAAAAACAAGACAAAAGAACGACCGCGAGAAAAAAACCTAAGTGTTTGAGTATCAACTATCTGAAGCTTTGCGTGCTCTCTTTCGGGTGATGAAAACGTGTGTGGTGTTTTTCCCTAGTGAATCTGACAATTTAAATGTTTAACAACTTAAAACGTTAAAAATGCTTATTAATTATTAATTATTTTGGTTCTTTTTAAAATGCTACTTAGAGTTCCTATTAGATGCTTGGTATTTACATATTCTTACTGGTTAATATTATTGAATGAGATATTGTCAGACTAATACCTAAAATCATGATGTCTGTGGTGCTGTAAAATTTATTCTACGATGTGGACAGTTTGGAAACGATAACCATCTTTGATGCTCTGGATCTCAAGGTGAGCGGCAAGTGTTGAGTAGAGGATATCATTGGACCTGTTCGTGAGGGTTGTAGGCTGCACGGGATGGAAATTAGAACTCACACAACTGTGCCTTGGACGTGGATTTGAAAAAACTTAGGACTTGCAGCATCAAACAGTGAAAATGATTTGGTATGAAGTTTCTGGGAGATCTGATTTTCATACCGAGGTTTTATAAGTAGTTCTTATTTCTATATTTGGATCAATGAAAGACCTCAAGTTTATATGTAAAGACATACTGCCCATAGCCGTACGATTGCAGCCTCCCCTTTTTGTCACTGATTAACCTCTATTCAAGCGCCTGTGTCTTCTCACCTTGTTGGACAATGTTGTCGGACTAATGTT
>NW_028015060.1:0-755 GCF_054177405.1 Leptonychotes weddellii
TTTTTTAATGGACTTTTTAAGGCTGATTTTTCTTTAGTCTTTTTCTTTTTTCCTCTCTTCTTACATTTTCTTTCTAGGAATGCTATCAAAAATTTCTGTCAAATTTCAAGTGAGACTTTTTCCTTCTCCAGTTTTCCCTTCCACAGATAATGGCACTTAAAAAAAAAAAAGATTTATTGAGGGCCACCTGGGTGATGCAGTCGGTTAAGTGTCCAACTCTTGGTTTCAGCTCAGGTTGTGATCTCGGGCTCCTGGGACAGAGCCCTGAGTCCAGCTCCATGCTCAGCAGGGAGTCTGCTTAAAGATTCTCTCTCCCTCTCCATCTGCCCCTCCCACCCTTGTACGTTTTTTCTCTCTTTCAAATAATTCTTTAAAAAAAAGATTTATTGAGATATAATCAACATAGCATAAAATTTACCATTTAAGATGTATAATTCAATCGTTTTAAGTGTATTTACAGAGTTATGCAAGTATCACCATGATAAATTTTAGAGCATTTTAATCACCCCAAAAAGAAAACTCATATTAGCAGTCACTCCTCATTCCACCCACAGCCCTAGGCAACCACTCTTGTACTTCCTATCTCTATTAATTTGCATTGTCTACAGATTTTCAAAAAATGAATTGAACAATATGTGGTCCTTTGTGACTTTCACATAGCATAATGTTTTTTAGTTCATCCATGTTGTAGCATATTACAATATGTCATTCCTCTTTACTGCCAAACTGTGTTCCACTGTATTCATAGTACTTTT
>NW_028015061.1:0-755 GCF_054177405.1 Leptonychotes weddellii
CTCGATCCCGGGACTCCAGGATCATGACCTGAGCCAAAGGCAGTCGCCCAACCAACTGAGCCACCCAGGTGCCCTGAAACTAAGCTTTCTTTTATTCAGAGAAGTTCCCACCCACATTCTCTCATTTACATTACCTACATTTGAGTTTGTGACCCATGGTATTGTAAGAATTTTTCTGTACAAGGTAAACTTTGTGCCACTCTCAAAATTCTCTTGCTTTTGGCCCACCATGTTCATTCTTGTTGCCAGGTACTTTACAACAACATGGCAGATACTGCAAGTTACCTACTCAGCAGCCATTCCAAATGCCTTCTCCCTTGTCTGACTCTTATCGAAGTAACTGAAAAAGCCAGATATTTATGTGCTAGACCACTAAGCAACCAGGAGTAATCATGTGATTAACCTAGTAATGACCAATAAGATGTAGGGCTACTCCTGGGGGAGTTTTGGGAGAAGATTTTTCCTCCATGATTAAAGGCAAGAGATATAGGAGGAGAAAGAAACTGTCCCATACCCTTTTCCTCACCTCCAGACTTTGAATGAGAGTGTATGAGGCTTGAAGCCGTGGAGTCCATCTTGGCTCATGATGGAAAGGCCAAGAGCATCACAGAGTCACTGAAACAGTGTCTTGATATCATTGGGCCATGGGTCCCAGCTGGCTCATTGGCTTTGACTCCCTGGTTTTTCTGAATCACCTTTTTATCCTCCTCTTTCTTTTCTTATCTCCCATCTCCTTTCCCTTCTCCTCTCTTCTC
>NW_028015062.1:0-755 GCF_054177405.1 Leptonychotes weddellii
AAAATGAGTCGTTGAGTTAAATAACATAGTATAGAAACAGGAATACCCAAAGAGAAATAAGATTTTATTTTATTTTACATTTTTAAAGATTTTACTTATTTATTTGACAGAGAGACACAGTGAGAGAGGGAACCCAAGCAGGGGGAGCAGGAGAGGGAGAAGTAAGCTTCCCGCTGAGCAGGGAGCCTGATGCAGGGCTTGATCCCAGGACCCTGGGGTCATGACCTGAGCCAAAGGCAGACACTCAATGACTGAGCCACCCAGGTGCCCCGAGAAATAAGATTTTAATCCTCTGAGCAGGCATGGGATAGAGGAAAGCAAACAGAAGGGATTGGATTTAGAGGTATACATGCCCTTAGTAGGTTGGTGGTAGGTGATGGGGGAGATGTGTCAGGCAAATTATCTCAAACATGGAAATAAGATTAAAAAAAAAAAGAAATACAGTTGAGCAACATATATGTTAATGTTCTTTGGGTATAAAGTCTATCCAAGGTTTTGGTAGGGGAATGCACTTAGTTCATTTCACTGCCTCCTAGTGGTTAAAGATCACAAACTTAGTAAAGAGAGTAGTCAATTTTTTTTTTTTCTGTAAAGATACAGATATTTATTCCTAGTTGAAACAAATAACCTCAAAGATTTATGAGCCTGTTGTGTATCCATCAGTTTTATATCTAACTCAGCCGTCATATCCTAACATTTTGTTAAATCACTTCTAAATATGCCAGCTTCTCAGATGTACTTTGTACCCTTTAAAA
>NW_028015063.1:0-754 GCF_054177405.1 Leptonychotes weddellii
AGGAAGGAAGGAAGGAAGGAGGAAGGAGGGAAGGAAGGAAGGAAGGAGGAAGGAAGGAAGAAGGAAGGAAGGAAGGAGGAAGAAAGGAAGGAAGGAGGAAGGAAGGAAGAAGGAAGGAAGGAAGGAAGAAGGAAGGAAGGAAGGAAGGGGGAAGGAAGGAAGGAGTGGACAAGAGATCTGGAATGCTCTCTGTCCCCAGGGAGCAAGCCACAGGCTACTGGAAGTCTCCTGAGTCACCTGGCGTGGGTGCGCCAAGCAGCCTCCATGACAGCAAGACACGCCCCCCCAGAGCGAGGTCGCAGGGCCCGCAGGGCTCTGGCTCGAGGTGGGCTCCTGGGGTCCCCTGTCCAGGTCGGCCTCCTGCAGCTCAGATGAGCCGCTGACTCCCTGCCCCTGATTCTGTTCTCCCCCCCGCTCATACCTGTGTCAGCTCAGGGCCGCTTCCCCGGAGGATGGGCACCGTCCCAAAGGGCAGCGGCTCTGTGTTCACAGCGGACGCCGCAGGGACCCGAGGAACCCTGGGCGGACGACACTTCGTGAGTACTGGGGTATGCAGTCTCGACTTGGGACCATGTGGCTGTCCGCTATGCATTTTAAAGAAATTAAGTAAAAAATAAAAACCAGCACCTAAAAACAGAAAACCACTGGAAACAAACTGACGGACGTTAGGTTACTCCAAAATCCACTGCTTCCAGAGACTCCGAAATGCGGCGTTTGGCGGTACGTCCCCGGAGGGAAGCGCCCTAAGGTTCCG
>NW_028015064.1:0-754 GCF_054177405.1 Leptonychotes weddellii
AACAATGAAGTTTGGTGCATCAACTGACTCTTCCTTTCATGAAACTTTCTCTGCAGCCTGCAATACTGTTTGATAGCTTTTACCGACAGAACTTTCAAACTTGGAGTCAATCCTCTCAAACCCAGTTGCTGCTCTATCAACTAAGCCGATGCAATATTCTAAATCCTTTGTTGTCATTTCAACAGTCTTCACAGCACCTTCACCAGGGTAGATCCCACCTCAAGAAACCACTTTGTTTGCTCATTCCTCAGCAGCAACTCTTCATCCGTTCAAGCTGTATCCTGAGATGGCAGCAGTTCTGTCCCATCTTCAGGCTCCACTTCTAATTCTGGTTCTCTTGCTATTTCCACCACTTCTGCAGTGACCTCTTCCTCCGAAGTCTTGAACCCCTCAAAGTCATCCATGAAGACTGGAATCTACTTCTTCCAAATTCCTAACAACGTTGATATGTTGATCTCTCCCCACGAATCATGGATGTTCTTCATGGCATCTAGGATGGTGAATCCTTCCCAGAAGGTTTTCAATCGACTTTGCCCAGATCCATCAGAGGAAACACTATGTACCGCAAGTAGAGTCCTATGAAATGTACTTCTTAAATAAGAAGACTTGAATAAGAAATAAAACAGAGAAAAAAGAGACAAAGACTCTTAAATACAGAGAACCAACTGGTGATTGCCAGAGGGGAGGTGGGTGGGAGGGATGGGTGAAAGAGATAAAGGGAATCAAGAGCACACTTAACATGATAAGCACTGAG
>NW_028015065.1:0-754 GCF_054177405.1 Leptonychotes weddellii
CAGGGAAATGTCTTCTCACTGGCCAGTCCTCCCTGATCATTGTGTATTAAATTCCACCACCCCGAAACTCTCCCACACATGCTCTCCCCGACCCATGTGTCCTATTTCCTTCAAGCATTCATCACGAACTGGCATTACTTCTATTGATGAATGTGTTGACTTCTTCACTGTGTGAATTTCCCAACTATTGTCAGAGCAGGCTTGTGTCTAGGTGGCCCAGGGCTGTATCCCTAGAAGAGCACCTGGCACTTGGTAGGACTTCCGCAATTCGGCGTGGAGTTGGTAAACAAGTGCAGGACCTAGGCCAAGACACACACACCCACATTCCTCAGCCCTCCGCGTTGCCTAGAAACCACCCAGGTGTCAAAGGTCTCCAGCTGCTAGCCCCTTACCCAGGATGTTGGCTGGAATTGGGGGTCTCCTGCAGAGTCGCGGTGTCCCACGTGGGGACTGGCTGGGTCCTGTGAAGACCTGGGATGCTGGTGGGCCTCACGGAGCTGGGGCCTGCAGTGAGGATTGAGGGAGAAGCCTGTGTCAGGCCTGCTGTCCTCCCCCGGGCTCTCCCACTCTCTGTCAGCTGTGTGGCTCTGATTCACCTAGTCCTGGTCACTCAGGCCATCTGGACAGATGTCCTGGCTCCACATCCCCCCACAGCCACACCCAGTCTAACTGGCACTCTGGCCCTCCCCTGGCCCCTTCTCCAGGTGCACCCTGGCCAGGTGGGCGATTTCAGAGGCAGAGTCGTCCTGCTCAC
>NW_028015066.1:0-1000 GCF_054177405.1 Leptonychotes weddellii
ATGTCCCAAACACCAAGCAATTCTCAGACACCAGCAGGGTGTCTAAGAATTTAACTCAATTCTGACACTATCTTCCTGGAGGCAGTATCAGATTCCTCAGACTAGGGACTGAGGAATATAAGATAAGACTTACATAAGACTGGGCACCTGGGGGCGCCTGGGTGGCTCAGTTGGTTAAGCGACTGCCTTCGGCTCAGGTCATGATCCTGGAGTCCCGGGATCGAGTCCCGCATCGGGCTCCCTGCTCAGCGGGGAGTCTGCTTCTCCCTCTCCCACTCCCCCCTCTTGTGCTCTTTCTCTCTCTCAAATAAATAAAATCTTTAAAAAAAAAAAAAGACTGGGCGCCTGGGTGGCTCAGTTGGTTAAGCAACTGCCTTCGGCTCAGGTCATGATCCTGGAGTCCCGGGATCGAGTCCGGCATCGGGGTCCCTGCTCAGCGGGGAGTCTGCTTCTCCCTCTCCCGCTCCCCCCTCTTGTGCTCTTTCTCAAATAAATAAATAAAATCTTTAAAAAAAAAAGACTTACATAAGACTGCTCTCTACCGATAACACTCCCCCACCTTAAGACACTAGCCGGTCATAACCCCAGACTGTTACCTGTGATTCTGAACAACTAGCTATAAATCAGATTCCCTTCACCTCCCTTTAATTTCCTAGAGATGGAAGAAATGCTAATGTAAGGTATGGGGAACTGGGTTGGAGTTTCCATGCCTTCTCCAAGCATGCCACTCTCTCCAGTCTCCACATGGTCACCAACCTGGAAACTCTCCAAACCCCATCCTTTTAGGTTTCAGTGGAGGCTTTATTAGACAGGCACGATTAATTCAATCACTGGCCACTGGTGATTGACTCAACCTCCAGCCCCTACCCCCTTTCTCCTCCCTAAAGGTAGTTGGGGTAGGACTGAAAGTTCCAAATCTGTAATCACATCATTGGCTCCATTGGCCACCAGCCCCCATCCTTATGTGCTTTACAAAAGTCACCTCATTAACAAAACAAAA